>NC_048306.1:79349772-79567740 GCF_013100865.1 Trachemys scripta elegans | reverse complement strand
GGCGCCTAGGCCTGCCGCAGCCCAGTCTCTCTAGGTGTGGGGTAATCGCCCCACCACACCCCCCCCCCCTTAAGCCCCCCCCGGGGGGGGGGGGGTATCCTAACCGGCCTAATGGCCTAGAGCACGGAAAGCAATCTTTGTCCCGCAGCGGCTCGGCTTACCGGCTCAAAGTCTAGAAACTTAGCCCTTGTCACTGGGCCTTATGGCCTACTGGCCCCAAAGTTCCGGAAATTAGTCTTTGCCAACGGGCAACCCGGCTTATCCACCGTCTCAGCGGGGGGGTCCCACCGAAACACGCTGAGGCTTACCGGGTCCGACGTACCAGTCCATCTCTTCCCTTAAGCTGCCTCCTATCTGTTCCGCTGCTGGAGTGTCCCACGGGTCTCCTGATTCTCCACGGGTCTCGTGGTTCACCGCCTCGGCTGGTCCCTCCCACAGTGAGGCTCCCTCTCGACCTGGAGAAGTCGCAGTCCTCGGCGGTTCCAGGAGTGTGGGCTGGTCCTCCACCAGGGCTTCCCGCAAGGGTTCTCCTCCCACGGCCGTCTGCCTAGGCTGGGGTATGTTCCCTCCTCTCGCACTCTCTGTGCATTTGAGACACACCCCGTACAAGCGTGACGGATCCTCTGCCGTCAGGGCTAACTGTTTAGGGCCTCGGCAGTTGGAGGGGAGCCTGACAGCCCCCTCACGGACCACCCCCTGCGCTAAGGATCCCCCTCCTTGATCCGATTCTTCACCCTCCTCCCCTAGCCTGGAGAAGAAATCGGCGTTAGTATGGGCCTTACCCGGTCGGTGGAGCACCTAGAAGTCGTAAGGCTGGAGGGCGAGGTACCACCGCATAATTCTAGCATTCGTGTCTTTCATGCTGTGGATCCATCGCAAAGGGGCGTGATCTGTGATTAATTTAAAACTATTCCCTAACAGATAGTAACGGAGGGCGTCGATAGCCCACCGTACCGCCAAGGCCTCTTTCTCTATTGTTGAGAAGTGTCTTTCTCGGGGGAACAGCTTCCGACTTAAATACAGTACAGGATGTTCCTCCCCGTCTACTTCCTGGGAGAGTACTGCGCCCAGGCCGACTTCCGAAGCGTCTGTTTGGAGTATAAACTCTTTCGTGAAGTCGGGGTGTCGTAGTACTGGTTCTTGAGTGAGCCGTTCCTTGAGTGTGTTAAAGGCTCGCTCGCATTGTATAGTCCACTGTACCTGTCGAGGCTGGGAGTTCTTCGTTAGGTCTGACAGGGGGGCGGCTATGGATGCGAAGTCTAGTACAAAACGACGATAGTACCCAGCTAATCCCAAGAACTGACGCACTTGTTTCTTTGTCGTGGGGGTGGGTACATCTCTGAGGGCTTGTACCTTGCTAATCAGGGGTGTTAGTTTCCCCCCTCCTACCGTGTATCCCAGGTAGGTCACTTCTTCTTGGCCTAAGTGACATTTCGCCGGGTTAGCTGTTAGGCCGGCCGCTCTGAGGGCTTGTAGCACTGCTGCCAGGTGGTGTAAATGGCTCTCCCAGTCAAGGCTATAAACCACGATATCGTCGATGTACGCTGCCGCGTATTGGTCGTGGGGCTGGAGGACCTTGTTCATCAGGCGTTGGAACGTGGCTGAGGCTCCGTGCAAGCCGAACGGCATGGTTATGAACTGGAAGAGGCCGAAAGGCGTAGGGAAGGCCGTCTTCGCTCGGGAGTTTGGCGTCAGTGGGATCTGCCAATATCCTTTAGTTAAATCTAAAGTTGACAGGTACTTGGCTCCTCCGAGGCGCTCTAACAGTTCATCCACTCTCGGCATTGGATAGGCATCAAAACGAGAGATAGCGTTGACCTTTCTGAAGTAGATACAAAACCGGGTCGCCCCATCTGGCTTCGGTACTAAGACGATAGGGCTTCGTCACTCGCTCGTCGATTCTTCTACCACTCCCATCTCCAACATCGTCTCCACCTCCCGCCGGACGGTGTCCCACATTTTCTTGGGTAACGGTCGATGGTTGTCCGTCACTCTCTTCCCGGGGTCTGTGGCAATATGATGACTCATTAGGGTCGTCCGGCCTGGGCGGGCCGATAATACATCTGAGAACTTCTCCACCATCTGTTGCAGTTGTCCTCTCTGTCTGGGGTCGAGGCCTGACCCCAACACAGCCGGTCCGGGGTCGGGAAGATCTCCTGCTAGGGGTCCAAGTTCCGACTCTGGGGTGGACGGGCCGATGAACATGGCTTCCCGGGTCTTCCAGGCCTTTAGGAGATTAATATGGTAAATACGGGTCTCTTTGCGTCGACCAGGTAGTCTGACCTCGTAATCGACTGGTCCCACTCGTCGAATCACTTCGTAGGGACCCTGCCATTTGGCCAGGAGCTTCGACTCGGAAGAGGGCAGCAACAGCAACACCCTATCGCCTGGGGCGAACTTCCTCCCTCTAGCCCTTCGATTATAGAGGCGCTCCTGACCTGCCTGGGCCCGTTCCAGGTTTTCACGGGCGAAGGCCCCTAACGTTTGGAGTCGCTCCCGGAGCTGTAGCACGTATTGTGTGGTCCCAAGGACCCGTGTTTCCTGTGCTTCCCACTCCTCTTTCAGGAGGTCCAGTATTCCTCTGGGCTGCCTGCCGTACAGGAGCTCGAAGGGCGAGAACCCCGTCGAGGCCTGTGGTACCTCTCTTATTGCAAACAACAGGGCCGGCAACAAGGTGTCCCAATGTGAGGGGTCCTCCTCCACAAACTTCCGCAACATGGCTTTTAGTGTACCGTTGAACCGCTCTACCAAGCCATCGGTCTGCGGGTGGTACACCGATGTCCGGAGAGTCCGGATATGGAGGAGGCGACATAGCTCGGCTATTAACTTGGAGGACACATTGGTGCCCTGGTCCGTCAATATTTCACCGGGTATCCCCACCCGGGCGAAAATCTTTACCAGTTCACCCGCAATGGTCGGTGCCGTCGCTGTTTTTAGGGGAATGGCTTCTGGATAGCGTGTGGCGTAGTCCACGACTACTAGTATAAAGCGGTTCCCTGCCTTGCTTCGCTCAAGGGGGCCGACGAGGTCCATCCCGATCCGTTCAAAGGGTACCCCCACGACTGGCATTGGTACCAGGGGTGCAGGAGCTACCCCTTTCGGTCCGGCTCGCTGGCATTCTGGGCACGAGGCGCAAAAGTCTGCCACTTCCCGGTGGATGCCTGGCCAGAAAAACCGGCGGGCCACCCTCTGTAGGGTCTTCTCGCGTCCCAGGTGTCCGGCCCAAGGGTTTGAGTGGGCTAAGTGGAGGAGGCCGGCTCGCAGTCTCCGGGGGACCAACAGCTGGCGGAACGTCTCTCGGGTCTGGGGTTCCTGCGCTATTCGGTACAGGCGGTCCTGCCATGCCTCAAAGCGGGGGCCCTGCAGAGTCCGTACCGTCCCGTCCCCCTCAACAGCAGGGTTGGTGGCTTGTTCCCAGGCTCGGCTTAGGGTTGGGTCTTCCCGTTGCTCACGTAAGAAGTCCCCGTCGCGCTCTAACTCTACCCGGGCGTCCTCCACCGAACGGGGTCTGTCTCCCGGACAACTCACAGGGGTCTCCGTCGTCGAGGAGGTCCCCTCGCCGGGGTCATCCCTTAGCCTGCTCCCAAGCAGCCCCGTTCCCGGTGCTATAGTCCTGTCTGGTCGGGGCTTGGGTGGCTGATATCTTAGGAGGACCTCTCCGAAGCCGGGCCAATCTCGTCCCAACACCACCGGGTAGGCCAGCCTAGGGGCCACTCCTACTCGGAGACCCTCCTCTCGGCCGCCTACTCCCATCTTGACCCAGGCTGTGGGATACTGGCGGATGTCTCCATGCACACACTGCAGGTAGATCGGGGGCCCCGAAAGATTGAGGTTCGGGACCAGCCCCTCTCGTATGAGGGTCTGACTACACCCCGAATCTACGAGGGCATTGGTGGGGTTCCCTTCAACCTGGACCGGGACTATCAATTTTCTTACCCCTTTCTGCCGTGCCCGTTGTCCGGCCATCCAGGCCTGCCCGTAGCTGCAGTCCATAAAAGGGCAATCTCGCCGGAAATGTCCCTCTTGACCGCAGCCCCAGCACCTCTCTCGGGTTTCGGCCGGGCTTGGGCCTCCTCCGGGGGGGCCTGTTCGCTCCGGGGGCTGTCGCTCCCTCCGAGTCGCCCTCGGTAATAACTTGGGTCGGGGTTCAGGGTTGGGGGGTATCTGGTGCCGATGGCTGTTGCCTGCCAGTGGTCCAGAGGCTCCCGCCCCACGGGAGTTCCCCTTCTCTGCGCCGCCCTTGCGACCAAGGCTCTCGGCTGCTCGGGGTGGCGCCTCTGCCCCGTCGGCCGATAAGTAGTCCTCCATTAAGGCCACTGCTGCGGAGAGGGTGGCCGGTCGGTGCCGTCGCACCCAGGCCCTCCCTCCCGGGGGTAGGATCTGGGTGAACTGCTCTAAGGCCACGAGCTCCGCCACCTGGGGTCCCGTCAGGCCCTCTGGGTTCAACCACCTCCAGCAGTGGTCCCGGATGCGTTGGGCTACGGCGCGGGGTCGGGCCCCCGGAGGATATTGTTCCTTACGGAGACGTTGTCGGTAGGTCTCTGGGCTAATGCCGGTGTGGTCTAGGATGGCCGCCTTGACTCGGGCGTACTCGAGCGCTTCCCGGGGGTCGAGGCTCCGATATGCGGCCTGAGCCTGCCCCGTCAAATAAGGGGCTAGTAACGTGGCCCAATGTTCTGAGGGCCACCGGGCAGCAGTCGCCACCCGTTCAAATGTGACCAGATAGGCCTCTGGGTCATCCTCGGGCCCCATCTTGGTGAGACGTATCGGTAGTGCTCCTGGGGTATCCCCCAGACCGGTTCCCATGGGGGCGGCAGGGGTGCCTCCTGCCGGCCGTAATAGTGCGGCCATCTGTTGCACCAAATGTTCCTGTTGCACCCGCTGCTGGGTGGCCAACTCTCGGAGGAGCTGCTGTTGATTCTCTTGGTGCTGAGTCATCAGCAGCTGCTGCTGAGTGGTCATTTGCTGCAGCATTTGTACCTGCTGCTGGTGCTGCTGGGCCGACTGCTCCTGCTGCTTCTCTAGCAGCCATTTTAATAACTTCTCAGCCTCCATGTTGGGGTTCAGCGGGTTACTCCCGGTTCAATCCCCTCACTCTGGACCCCTTTGGTGGGTCCGGGTCTGTACCCACAATCTGGGTCGACCGTCTGTCTGCGCAAGACACTGCTCTGGGCAATAGTCCGCAGTCTTGGCGCTGGCCCCTCGTATCAGGGGCGGACCGCTATGCCCGCATTCTCCACCACGTGTGACAGGGTCGGTAGCTCACCGCTGTGGCGCCTCCTCCTGGCCGCTTCGGGGAATTAGTTTTGTGCCAGTAGAGCGCCCTCTTTGGGTGGCGTTCCGCCTGTTGTCGCGCCTCTGTGGGGTGCACGGACTTGCGTTGCTCCCGACGTCGGCGTACTCTTCCGGAGCACTGCCCTCCGACAGTGTCCCCCTGTCCAATCACACCCCCTTCCGGGGGGGGGTGTTAACCAACAGTCCCACACCCTCAAGTCCGATCCTCGCAGTCCAGGACCTGGTGTGGTTCTGACTGGCCGCTCCCTGCGGCCTGTGGCTGTGCGCGGGGTAGCACAGCAAACAAAGGGGTAAAAGGGGGGGGGGGGACTCAGGCCCGCCCACTACTCTGAGTCCCGGTCCAGAGGCCCTCGTGTGACAGTCTCACTGTCCTCCTACTCCTTACTCCTCTAACTATCCCTCTGGACCGCTTCCCCAACAGCCCTTCACTACGCTAGGCCTCCTCCTCCCAGGCCTACCGCCTAGCAGGCTATGGAGTAGGGCCTTCTCCCACTCTCTCAGGCTGGCCTGCACTGCGCTGTCCGTGGTGCTGGCCTCCCAGCTCTGGAGACAGACCTTCCCCTCTGAAGGCCTGGGACAGACTGACTGCTCCTGCTCTGGGCAGCCTTTTATATGGCTAAGCCGGGCCCTGATTGGCTGGCTCCAATCTGTCTTCTTATTGGCTCCCAGTAAGCCCTCTCTTGATTGGCCGCGCGTCTACGCAGGCGCCTAGGCCTGCCGCAGCCCAGTCTCTCTAGGTGTGGGGTAATTGCCCCACCACAAGGTTCAACAAGGACAAGTGCAGAGTCCTGCACTTAGGACGGAAAAATCCCATTCGCTGTTACAGACTAGGGACCGAATGGCTAGGAAGCAGTTCTGCAGAAAAGGACCTAGAGGTTACAGTGGATGAGAAACTGGATATGAGTCAACAGTGTGCCCTTGTTGCCAAGAACACTAACAGAATTTTGGGCTGTATAAGTAGGGGTATTGCCAGCAGATTAAGGACGTGATCATTCTCCTCTATTCGACATTGGTGAGGCCTCATCTGGAATGGGTTACCTAGGAAGGTGGTGGAATCTCCTTCCTTAGAGGTTTTTAAGGTCAGGCTTGACAAAGCCCTGGCTGGGATGATTTAGTTGGGATTAGGTCCTGCTTTGAGCAGGGGGTTGGACTAGATGACCTCCCTTCCAACCCTGATATTCTATGATTCTATGGAGTACTGTGTCCAGTTTTGGGCCCCACACTACAAGAAGGCTGTGGAAAAATTGGAAAGAGTCCAGCAGAGGGCAACAAAAATGATTAGGGGGCTGGAGAACATGACTTATGAGGAGAGGCTGAGGGAACTGGGATTGTTTAGTCTGCAGAAGAGAAGAATGAGGGGGGATTTGATAGCTGCTTTCAACTACCTGAAAGGGGGTTCCAAACAGGTTGGATCTAGACTGTTCTCAGTGGTAGCAGATGGCAAAACAAGTAGTAATGGTCTCAAGTTGCAGTGGGGGGAGGTTTAGGTTGGATATTAGGAAAAAGCTCTCATGCTTAAGGACATAAACCAACCTCTAACTGTGGAGGTTTGAAAGTAACTTCCCTTATGGACCGGTTATTCTGTAATTGCCTATATAGGTCTGATCCAAAATGGCAACTCTTATGTTCCTATATTCTTAGAAAAAACAGTAAGGGTTGGCACTCAGACCAACCCTCTTCTCCCCCTCTGCCTCAACAATAAATTATAGGAATTGTATTGATCAGTGTAATTTCTGTGTTGTACAAGGGACAGTAAAGGCCCTATGAGGCAATCGTTACTTATGGAATACATTCCCAAGTCCTTTATCAAGGAACCAAAAAAAAGAGGAAATGTATTAATGTAAAAAATCATGCAGTAGAGCTTCCTTCTCTATTATCAGCAGAATTTAATTAAGTCTGAAGCTAGTCCAGAAATATTCAGGGATGTATTAATTTCGTGTTTCCATTCAGCACGCCAGGTGAATTGCTAAATTGCGGATATAGAATAGTCATAGGTCGGGACAAGTCAGTCTATCAAAAGGTGAAAGTGACAGGAGGGCAACCTGACAGTAAGGTTGACAAATAAGCCTGTCAGGTAAGAGTCTAAATGTCTGATCTGGCTGTGACATCTTGTTGTTGTGAAGAAAAACTGAGCCTAATGAAAGGCTCTCAGTTTTCATTTAGAGATGCCCTGCAGGCCAGTGGTCACACATCTGTGCATACCTCCACACCACTTCTATCCCCCTGACCCTTGAGGTCAATGATATCATTGCACTTATGTAGGTGGGTGTCAGAGCACTGAGTTTCGGCAGCAATTCTATCACAACCTCTGCCTTTTTTGGAATGAAAATAGAAGAGGAGATATTGTTGGTGCCACAGGCGCAGAACGGGTGACCTGAATTTTCAAAGCTGATGAAGAGCACAATTAAAAAATTATGACTAGCAGCATAACCAAAGCTCCAGCTGCACGACAGGAAAGGAATAATTTAAGATATGAAGTAACTTTTACACTTGATCCCTGGTGGCGTCACTGAAGTAAACATGTTGGAACATAGCCTGAGAAGGCAATTCTGACGTTTTTTCTAGCTCTCCTGTTGATCCAGTACTTTGCCAAGAAAGCCCAGAAACTATGCCTGCATAGCTATTAGAATATAAGGGTCAGAATATTGGTGTCTTTAGATGTTTTTCATATTAGCTTTTAAGCTGGTGAGATGTTCTAATTCCAAAAAAATACTATTTATTTAATACATTTATAAGGCACCTATCATCTAAGTGCAGCACAAGCAGATCACAAATCAAAAGACAACAATAATAATTAAAAAAAATCAAACAGCTCAAACAGATCCCCAGCCAGCACCAAAGGGCAGATGTCGTAGTTTTCAGGCAAGCCATCTTGCCAAATAAAATGCAACAATTCTCAGTCCACATGCAAAATATTGAAGAAATGCAAAACTGAAGAAATCTAATTCTCTCTCACCACATTCCCTCTCATCCACCCCAACAACATCAATGACAGAGTCAGGATTGTTGGCTCCCATTGTCCCACCCCCCCAGCAAGGGATTCCAGGTTCTTCTCTTCTGTGGGAGAGAATTCAACAAGCAGGACCCAGAGCAAGAAATCTGTGCTGCTGGCTTAGTCCTGGTCCTGCATGGATTTAGGGCCCAGGACCCCACCCACTGATTGACGAACTACTGGGCAGTGATTTATGGAGAGGTCCTTAAACCCCAGATTATGAAAGGCTTTATATACAATATATGAAAACCTTGAATTGTACTGAATTAATTTACATATCATTCAGATCCGCCGTGCAGTTTTATGCGTGAAGAAGAAGCCTACAAACCATAATGGTGATTGAGGGAGAAGCAGAATCCTCGTTGACATTTTTCACTTAGGGCTTGGCTACACTCGAAACTCCAAAGCGCTGCTGCGGGAGCGCTCCTGCGGCAGCACTTTGAGAGCTCTCCCAGTGCTGCAGGTACTCCACCTCCCCGAGGGGATTAGCTTACAGCGCTGGGAGCTGTGCTGGGACACTGTTTACACCAGCGCTTTACAGCGCTGTAACTTGCAGGGCTCAGGGCGGTGTTTTTTCACACCCCTGAGCAAGAAAGTTGCAGCGCTGTAAAGGGCCAGTGTAGCCAAGGCCTTAGTGTTCAGCTGGCTGCTAAATGTTTGGCATCTGACCAAACTGATTTGAATCATAATCAAAGGATTCTTTTGCACGTGTCTGGGTCACGTGCAGGTACTTGGTAGCATAAGCCTCAGAGAGCACAAACACCCGGTCACGGCAAAGCTCCTCTGGTTGAGCAATTCATGAAATATCATTGTCTTGAGTGAGCAAGATTGTATCAGGTTAGGAATTATTTCCTTGTAGGAGATTTTAGTTTATAATTTGGACAATTCCTTACTGACTTCTATCATGGAGATAGTTGTAGGTGTGGTACAGATCAGTATTTGAACTAGAGTTTCTGGGCTAGAGCCTCAGTTGTTTGAAGTTAGAGGAGCTATGCCAGTTTTCACCACCTGAGGGTTGAGACCTTAAAAGCTAAATGCCACGTGCCTTTAGCTTGCTGAGGCTAGCCAGTTTAGGCACTGTGCTGGCTTTGGGTTCCTAGGTAAGCATTCCAGGTCCAGACCTAGTGTTTGATACCCCTCTTGGCAGAGGCGGCTCCATGGGGTGAAACTAGTATTGTCTCCCACAAAGCCCCCAGGCAGTTCTAGCATGTTCCCCAGAATCCCACTGAAGGTGTGAGCCTTCTGGTTTACAGAATACCTCTTCAGAGAGATGTGACAGTGAAAGTCAACAAACACAGACTTTGCACAAGGTTCTAATACACTATTATTCTTTCTTATGTTTCACAAGAAATACACAGATCTATCCATAATTATTGTAAGCAGGGCCTGCTGAATGCTTCCCTGATAGCTAGCTGGGAGGGGGACAGACTTCAAGAGCAAACTGTATTTACATAAACACACCTACTCTCATAGGTGCTGGAACATAGGTGCTGCAGCACCCCCTGGCTTGAAGTTGTTTCCATCATATACAGGGTTTACAGTTTGGTTCAATGGCTCTTAGCACCCCCACTGTACAAATTGTTCCAGCGCCCCTGCCTACTCTGCTTAGATATCCAGCAGACAAATCAGTGTGTTACTCAAAGTGATCAACTTTGGTTGGTGTTGGGTTACAAATCACCTTAGTACTGAATGCAGGGCTAGTGAAATGCTGTTACCAATGTTGGCATTATTGTGAATGAAGGGGAGCAGAACTGTGCTCAACCTGTCCCAAATGTGGGGGTCACCCTCAACTGAAAGGAGCCAGGGGCTCGAATGACAGAGCCCTGTGGAAGTAAGAGGTGGGACAGGTTTCCCAGTCAGGAGGTGTGTGGACCCTCCCTAAGGGTCCTCCCCCAGACTAGTTTAACCTGTTCCTCCTCACTGTTCAAAGAAAGAGCTAAATAGGCTTCATTACGAGCCTCTTTGTTATTTCAAACGCTCAATCACAGCTGAAATCAGTTGTGGTAGGACTATGTTTCTGTCCTGCCTGAGGAATAGCTCAGTGGTTTGAGCATTAGCCTGCTAAACCAAGGGTTGTGAGTTCAATCCTTGAGGGGACCACTTAAGAATCTGGAGCAAAATCAGTACTTGGTCCTGCTAATGAAGGTAGGGGCTGGACTCAATGAGTTGCTAAGAGCTCAAAATCACTTGATGGGATGGTGTTTCTGCCCAGCCTGCAAAGAGCTGACAATTACTAAAAGACTGGTGTGCAGAGGTCACAGCAGAGAGGCAGGTAGTAGCAGAAGGTGACTGACATTGGCTGGTGAACTAATGGTTGGTGAGCCAGTTAGTGGCTGGAGAGGCAGCAAGGTGCAGTGGCTGGTGGGATGGCCAGCCAAAGGAAGTGCTCAGATGCTGGAGCAAGCAAGGTGCTGGGAGGGAGGAAAACTCACGCAGATGTGCCTCTGAACCCTGTGGTCCTTGATGACCCCGTGACAGGGGTATGGTGAGGATCACAGAAAAGGAACTTTTGGTTGTAGAACTCAAGAACATGAGGCAGAAGTCACTGCCCCACGCTCTCTGGGGTAGGTGTCCTGCTCAGTTTTATAATTATGAATCCTGTTTATGGCATTTTCCCTAATTAATGTCAGGTGACTTCCCTCCTTTCATTAAAAGTTTATTTTCTACATTCAGAGTCTGTGCTTGCATATTGAATCCAGCCCTGGTTGCTGCTGGCTCCACCTAGCGGAAGGGTTACATAATAAACACAGCTATACGCATTTTCCCTGCCACAATCCCCTCATCACTTGGGAGAGTTCTTTGGGTATAGTCCAGAGTCCTAGGAAGAATCCAATATCCTTTCAGTCCCCTCTGCTCTCCTGCACGTGGTTTTTCCTCGAGAATATAGAATCTCAGGGTGTTTGTCTTTGTCCCTTCTCGCTTTCAAAATGGCTGCTGAGAGACCCTCTCATTTGTAATCTACAGCCAGCTTTGTCAGGTGACTCCCTGATCAGCCTCAACAGGTAACCACAGACCCCTACCAGGTGACTTTATTGCAAGGCAACCTCTCCCCTGATAAATTATTTCTCCTGGCTAGGAGGCAGGCTATTGCCTTGAGGCTTCTATTTGAATGGAGGACTATCCAGATTCAACCACTCTCTCTATTTTTAGCCCTCACTCTACTATCTTTTGGAATTCCAGTCCAACATGGAAGTAAAAGACAACTGTGAAGGCAAAGAAGCTGCACATTCAAAGCTTGACAAAGATACATATAGAGAGTTCATAATTGCACACACAGTTTATCAGCCATATAAAAACTGGTTCCCCAAATCATGACAGAAATAAGTAACAATAATCATGATGTCTGAGATATCAAGAGACTTATCACCCTTATCTAGAAATGAGTCCCCCTTACAATAGAATCCCCTAAGGGGATGGATTGAGCAAGAGGAAATGTAAAAACTGAGCTTCATTGGTATTGCACAATAGCAGCTACAGCAATCTTGGGACTTCCATTGAACATATATATGTTTGCAAAGCTTTGTTCCATGCCATCACCAACCCTGGGACTGATAGAGTGCTGCTCCTGCTCCGATTCACATCACTCAAAGTAGTGCAAAAAATGGTCCTGGGAGTGGATTTATCCAGTGATACATTCTTACCTTGTAAATAGGAAGCACTTCAATGTTTCTGTGATGCAAGCTGTTAGATGGTCCTCCTGTGATTCCAGTCTGAACTTGCAATAGAGATGCTTTTTTGAAGGATCTTAGTGCCTGAAAACTGAACATTAAATAGGTGTAAACCAAATATCTTCAAAGAAATCAAGAGGGAGACCTTGTTGGGCTAGACAAAATGCAATGCAGGAGCCCGCTTTCTAAATGCTTCACAAATGACAAAACCCTGAGTGAGCTAAACAAAAATACTCTTACAAAATCTGTTTTGTGGGTATATCTTCCTCATACTTTATAGTTTAAAAAGTACTCTGCACTGTTATAACTCAGCTCCCACAGAGGTCAATGGAACAACTCTCATTGACTCCAGTGGGGAGCTTAGTTGGTCAAGGCAAATGCCTTTGAAAAATCCTACCCTATGATTTTCTTTAATTTTGTATTCTCGCCAGTTTCAGTTGTTCTGCTCTCATTGTTTACAAGAGTTCATTGTCCCTCATTAAAGCAGCTGTCACTCTTTATAGACCCATATTTTCCTGTGTGTCCCATAAGTCTGGTGTTCCTTTTTATTAGTAGTATGTGTTCTTGCAAGGTACGTCCTTCAGAAAGCAAACCCATGAGACTCAGCTGTGGGAAATGTTAATGAACTAATCCCACATCATTTAAAGAAAAGCAGTATTATTATTTTTGTGTAGCCCTCATTTGAGTCTCTCTCTTATGTCAACAAGTCTGTTTATAAAAGAACATGATTGTAAACAGGGTTATATGACTTAATTGAGCCCTTTTCTCTGAATCAGGACCGCTCAGAGCAGCCTCTAGTGTCTACGGAATAGTGTCTACAGTTTTCTTTCTTCTGTCATGTTCAATTCTAAGAATCCAGGTTATCTCTGCCGACTGATTGATGATGGGTCTCAAGCCAAATGATTAGCTTGTTTTCATCAATTGGAATAATTCACCTTAATATTTAAGCGTATTTTAGTAGTTTGTTTTATATCTTTAAAGCAATATCCTCATTATATCTGGACAGGCTAAAAAAAAAAACTATATTCAGAGAACTGTTCCATGGCTTCCACTAACGTCCACTTTTATATGAGCTTAGGGCATTAAATATTTACTAGGTATTTTAGTTAAACCATCTTTTCTAGTGGCTCTATGGGGAGGTCATATTTATTTAATTCATGCATTTTAGTGGATACAGCCTAAACAAAAACAGACTTTTTAATTAGCATACAGTGGGATTAATTGCCATAAACTCAGACGCCAAAGGCTGCACACAAAAATGCCTAATTTTCACATGCTCAACATCTTTCAATGCACAAATCATGTTAATAGTGCATATGTTTTTCCTTAGAGCCCTGGACTTCCGAGGTTTAGAAAATCAGGGCCAGGGAGTTTATATTTAGTATAACTTTCTTAACATACTCAGAATTTCTTATGGATTGTGATAGGCCAATTAATTTGTCCACGATTCACATTGGATATGGAGTAGTCAGTGTGATACCTTCCTGGCCATGAAGAGCTGTGCAAAAAGTGGACAGATTTGTAGACATGTTATACTTAGTTGAGGCAATAAGGTGGAACAGGAACACAGGATTTGAACAGTTTGGGCACAGCAAAACTTATAACCAAGAGTGGTTCTGGAGAAGACACAGGGGTTTACCACTTGGCAGTAGGGAGCTGACTGGTATTATAAAATGCCAGGCATGTTGGAGGAGCCTGAAAGGGTTGTGTGAGGGAAAGAGAGCAGACTTGAAACCATTAGATATGTGCTTCCATCAGGGTGAGTGGCTAAAAGGTCAGCATGGAGAAAAGGAGAACATGTTAGATATACCTACCTAGAGCTTAGCTCAAGCCATCTATGAAACTGGATATGTTCTGTACTATGTGTATTTTGGTTTAGGTGGGTTTTCTTTATATATTCATAATAAATCTTGGGGGTTTTTTTAACCAGACCTTTTGACTGTGTTGAGATAAAGTCATGGAGGTACATCCTTGAAGCGAAGATGATCTTCTGACCTCTTAGGAGAGGAAGTTGGGGGGAAAACAGTGCCTATTCTGGAGCACCCAGCAGAGGCAGGTCTCTAAGAAATGCCATCTAGACACTGGCTGCTGTGAGCAGGGACACAGGAAAAGCTGGTGCACACAAGGACTGGCAGGAATAAGGAACCAAAGGTTACAGGGACATGTTCCCCTTCCCATTGGGTGTAACTAAAGACAAAATTTGGCCCATTATATTTAACTTAAAAGAAGAATTCTTGAAATAAAACTTCTAAAAATAAAAGTTAAGAGTCACATGGTTCTGAGGCCTCCCTCACCCTGCTCTCTTCATAGTAGCCTGGAAGGCTGATTGGAAAGTCACCAGTCCATTTGTCAATATGTGGCTCCACAGACCTAACTCCCTCATGAGCACATTGAACCCTTCTGCTTCAAACCATGGGCTGTGAGTGGCTGCACAGTATGGCACACAGACTTGGAGGATTCCTTACTTCCAGCCCATTTTAGATTCCCCTTTCAAAAGCCCATTTACTTGGGCAACTTATAGGAGAAGAAGAGTTAGGGCAGCAGTTTGACTCAGAGGATGTCTGTTGATTACTGTATTTTGCAAAAGTGTATTACGTTTTCTTTTTTTTAAATCTTTTTTCTTACTAGCAGATCAAAACTAATAGCAAGAGCATCCTGCACTGTGAGCTTTTCAGTTTGTCTAGCTATGCAGTATTTGGTTGGATGACCACAAAGAGAACGCTGGGAGTTGTAAGCAGCACTGATGCTGTAGTAAATAGTGTTTTTCCCTTTCTGCCGGTGCTAAGGAGTGCTGTACTTATGGGTAGAATTATGGATGAAAAGCCTATCCATTTGCATTCATTGTAGATCCTATGGCATTTGATGCACAAATAGGAGTTTAAGCCCTGATATCACAGCTATATTGTGACTTGGGACGTTATATTTCTGTGCTATCTGTATCTAACATTAAGATGTTAATCAATTCTTAGAAAAGGTGCCAAGCACCCACAGTTTGCTTTGAAGTCAACAGGAGCTTTGAGTGCTCAGCACCTCTAAAAGTCACTGCTCCAGTGCCATGTTTCCTTCCTAGAAGTGGCTGCATTTCATTGGGGTGTGACATAATCCCTACGCATGCAGGGTGAAATTTGACCCACGCATGTAGAGCAGAGTGTCTTGTAAGGGCTCTATGAACAAGGGAGTCTATTTCACTCACAGTCTGCAGAACTCTGGGTTGGCATTGTAAATTATTATTAGTTCACATCAATATATATTCTTTGCATGAATTGCGTTAGCTTTATTACACCATGTCACTATTAATACAAAACTAATATGCACATGTCAGCTGAGAATGTAATAGACTCATTACCTTTCTTTGACAGCTCACCATTAAGTTGCTATCTGGTTGTTTGCGCTGAAAGAGAAAACAAGTTTTCCACCAGGAATAACAATTTATTTTTCTGTTATTAACCAGAAATGTCTTCAGTGTGAGTCTAGCATTTATCCAGGAAGAGATAAGCCCAATAGGTTTTCTTGTATTAGACCTTTTTATTTTGAATGGCCTGTAGCCAATTTGGCTAGTTGTACAAGAACAAGAAACAGTTCTCATGACGTGTGCATCTATGTTCCCTTTGCGTTTAATATTAATCCCAAACCAGTGTTGTCTGAATGAAGTTCAGTGGTGCTGCAAATAATGTAGTGCATACTAAGGTCTGCAATGCATTGCAGCTACATCCCATCCTGTGTAAACTATTCACTGATAGGATGCCCACATATATCCCACTAGAAAAGTATATCATCAGGAACTGAAGAATTTGTAACATTGGCTAGTCAGGATTCAGGAATAGCACCTCCAGGGAGGGAAGGCAGGATTCCTTGAGAAGAATTTCATTTGAATTGTATAATAGCTGGTCATGGTTGGTTTAGTTTTAAGCCTTATTGGGCTTTTTCTCTTATGGTAACTTGTTTCTTGGACTGGCTAAACTCTACTCTCTTCTCAGCTACACCACATTGATGTCAGCATTGGAAGCCCCATATCCCTTTCTTTCTTTTTTCTCTACCAAGTCTTATTGTCTGGAATCATTGGATTTCCACCTTGCCTCTTTCCTTTGCCCTGGCCAGTCTCTCTCTCAATTTACATGCTCCAAAAAAGAGCACTAGATTTCTGATTGTTAATGTTATTTGTGCAGTTGGATCAAAGGAAATTAAACAAAGACTGTCTCATTGCACATTTTAATTTGATGGGTTTGCAGTAGAGCAGCTGTGGCTTAATCCTGCCAGAGAAACTTTGGGGATTTTGTTCTGGAAGTGTGGAATGGCATAAATTCTTGGAAGCATAGAAATTTTCTACCTGAAGTACCGCAATTACTACAAAACCTGCTTGCACACAGAAGGAGACAGTGCTTATAATAATAGGCTGATATACGCTTTCTCCAGGAATATTTTACATAAAAGAGTTCTCTCTGATCAGCAGTAAATTGTTAGCTTTGCATATACAGTGCATGCCATGTAAATGGAACGTGCTTAGCAAGGACCAACATATTATTGGAATGTTTCCCAGGGAATCAAGTTAGCTTAATGATAGCCAACGTCATCTGCTTAGTCAGAAGAATGCTAGCAAAAGTTCTGCTTAGCAGGAACATGGTTAGTGCCAAGAAGATAAGTGGTCCCTACCCTGGTGTTCTACAGATATGAAGCTCCACGCTTACTTTTTATTACAAGGGGCCACATTGTGGCCTCCCTGACATCAATGGGAATTGCACCTATGTAAGGGAGGGAAGAAATTGGCCTTACTTGTTAATGGGTAGATACTGTAACACATATATTGACAATGAAAATCATAAAGGCTCTTGGTGTATTATTTATATTAATTCATCACATTTGACAGTTGCATTTGGTGAACATACTGGGGCAAATTTTGCTCTGAGTTATAGCTGTGAAACCCCATCATATCCGTTGAGTATCATGAGTGTAACTGAGGGCAGATGCCCTCCAATGAGTGTTTCATTGTGAAACTTCATTTAACACATTAGTATGAACAACATTGTTCTTTTTATGCTTATAGATAACTATGATCATGACTTTCTCAACAGCACAAGACTTGAACAGAAGAGAAACGGGACGATGAAGGATACAGCATCAAGATTATTGCTGCTAGACGGACTACAGTCACTGCAAACCAAGGCATCCAATTAAGGAAGATCTAGGAAGCATGATGTGCTTTATTGGCTTGGCTTTCTGTTCAGATTTAAATGATATTCTATGACACACTAATGGTTGGTAGAGTTAGATGGGCAAAAGATTTCTGTAAGGCTTCCATGTTCTACTCTTATCTAGCTGGCAATCTCCTTTGCTTTAGTTTCTGTAAAAAAGGGAACTAATCAAACTGTCTTTCCATAGTAACATCTTGAGTTTGTCTTAGTATGTCTCTGGAAAAAGCCCATCTATTACATCATCTGTAGATTCTTGAGTTGTGGGCCAGATGGTCTGGTGAGTGTTAAGAGCCCCTCTACCTTCCTGCATGTGCAGATCCCACCTTCCTCCATGGAAGTGTATGGGGGGCTGACACCTTCATGGCATCAGTACCAAACCTCCTGAATTTCCTCTGTGGGATCAGAGATCTGCAGCTTGAAAGGGGCAGGGGGATGCGGGGGATGGGAGGGAGAGGGTCATGTGTGAGGGAGACAGAGAGTTAACTCAGCCTTAGTTAATTTGTCAATGGATTATAATACCAGTGTAACTCCTTTCCAGGTGTTGTCAGCAGCAACAAGGACCAGGTTCAAATATCTAGGGATTCCTCTTAAAATTAGCATACCATTGGCTCAAGCCCCTACCTAGAGACCTGAGGAAACTGGTCACCTTAATAGGCAAGTCCCTGAGTCTGTGTGTGAAACAAGGAAAACTTTATTAAGGGACAAGGGGACATGGCATTAACTTGGGAAAACAGCAACAGTAAATCAGCAATATATTTATATGAACCATAAGTGAAACCCTCACACCAGTGATAACTTTGAGAGTCATCCTTTACCTCAATTCCCCACTAGCTAGTGTGAACATTTGATAGGCGAATGCCTCTTTAACATGTAAATTTCCACCTTCCCCCTGAGCTACACACTACTCCATGGTTGGTGTCAGTGGTTAGTGTAGTTCTAGAGTGCACTTGGGTGGTCCTGTCAGCAGCCACTAGGCAAAGTGATGGCCAATCCAGTCCTGAGGTTCCACCACCTCACCCTGCTGTTGAGACTTCAGCTTGATTTGATGCTGGGTAGGGAGGGCCTCAGCAGAATTCATGCAGCTCTGTTGCTGCCTCCATGACTTCAGCAAAGAGCTACCTCAGTGCTGCGTCTCACTGCAAAGCATGATCCTATCACAAGGTCTTCAGTGGAGGGGGTGAATGGCCTATAGGACCCGTGAGCAGAGTCCCTTTCCCCTCCCTCTGTCTCTCTGTTAAATTCCACTATCCCACCAATTCCCATCACTCACTGACACCCCATCTGACTGGCATCACCACTTGGATGGTTTCTGGGTAGAAAGCTCTGGACTCTCTCTAGGCATACATTTCCCCTGGCAGTACTGAGCTCCCTTCCCTCTAGAGCAGCAGTTCTCAAACTGTGGGTCAGGACCCCAAAGTGGGTCGTGACCCCATTTTAATGGGGTCGCCAGGCTGGCTTAGATTTGCTGGGGCCTAGGTCAGCGCTGGGTGGCAGAACTCAGTTTACAGGCTCCCTGTCTGAGACTGAAGCCCCTGGGCTTCTGCTTTGGCTCCCCCACCCGCAGCGGTGGTGCTCAGGCAGGCTCAGGCTTCAGTCCCCCTTCCTGGGGTCGTGTAGTAACGTCTCATGCGGCGCCTCATGGTCTCAGACGCCATCCGATGGTCCAGGGATATCTACATCGAGCACATCACCGGCCACTGACAGTACCAGGAGGCATGAGCCAGAGTGACATCGTTCTCCCACTATGAGAAAGAGACCAAGTGACCTTCTCCGTTGGATCATATGAACTGGAACCATAAACTCCCTGAACATTAAATCTCACCAAATGAGGGTCAATCCATCCTCATCATCATATCCACTCATTATTATCCACACCCGAACATAGCCACTTTATGAACTTCATACCCTCATATCTCAATGTCTGTACTTTGAACCATCAACCTTTTACCCCCAATCAGGGATATTGCAGATTATCTATTCCTCATGCCACCTTATCTTAAACCAAACTTTGCACCCTCGATAATCTGTATGTTATTCCCTGATAACCAGAAACTTCTATGCTCAAACTCTGTTCACTATTTTTTTCTTTAACATCATCTTAATAAAATTTTTGTTGTCAGAAGGGGGTCTCAGTGCAATGAAGTTTGAGCACTGCTGCTCTAGAGTGTGGAGAGGGCTCACACATTATTTTAATATGCTATACTATTAACTTCTAACTGTCCATTTCCACTTCTAGGAAGTCTGAGCGGCTTCAACTCCCAGTGACTTCAGTAGGAATAAAGTCACTCTGCATGATCAGGCCCTTGATTGTCAGGAGTCATTAACAATAAGTAAGAAAACGATACAAGAGCATGATAAAAAGTGAAAGACTTTCCCTAGTGATCAGCCATCTGCCTGCTCTGCTTCCCCATGCCAGCTTGTTTCTGAAGCCACAGTTTTTACTGAGCTGACTCAAGGCACCAAAAGAATTCAACAGTTCTGCAGTTACTGCCAAAGAAGAGAATGCTGTGGGAGGGTAACTTCAGAAGTCATCATGACACAAGAAGTGCAAGACATCACAATCACTGACCTCCAGAAGACTGCGCTCTTAGGCACTGTGAGAATTTTGAGGAAAGTGGAGAATGAGTGCCTTTGAGCACCTAAAATGCAGGAACTCTCTGGAGGGTTTAATAAAACTCCTGACTACCCAAACCTACAGAGTTGTTGCATGGTCAGATGTATTGGTGACTCCGGGGGATACATTTTAGACAGTAACTCCCACTTTTATATGCATTGGAGTCTCGCTAACACTCAATTACATTTTCTTTACAAAAATTCTACAACCTCAACATCGATTGTTGGGAGTGAACTACATCCACCCTGATTGTATTGGCCCTGTCAGCACTGGTTCTCCACTTGTGAGTTAACTCCCTTCTCTTCATGTGTCAGTATAAACATGCCTCATCTGTAATTCTCACTCCATGCATCTGAAGAAGTGGGTTTTTTACCCACGAAAGCTTATGCCCAAATAAATCTGTTAGTCTTTAAGGTGCCACCGACTCCTTGTTGTTTTTGTGGATACAGACTAACATGGCTACCCCCAATACTTTTGCTGACAACCTCAACAAAAACTCCCAACATTGGGGATGAACAATTAAGGGATCCAGCCACTTGCCACCTACCATCACTCACTGATACCCTATCTGACTTGCACTACCACTCCCAACCTAAACTTCCCCCCCTAAAATTTGCAAAATTATATTCAAAGTAACAAATTACCAAGAGGTTTACATAATCCCACTTCCTATTCAGGGAACCACAGATAATAACAATAACATGTTACAACATTCCTAACTGTAAAAAAGCCTGACCTATATTAGTTGCTACAGAATGCTGTTTAAAAGAAGCCATCAAATTTGTAAGCTCTACATTCACTTATTAAACCTACAACATCATATAATCAATGGATTTTGTAACATCAAACAGCTAAATTCTTACATTTCAGCTCCTTCACATCTCAATTCAAAATTGCTGTTTTCATTCTACTGTATTCTGATTATTTGTGCATTTCCATTTTAAAAACCAGTGTTAATTCTTTGTTTTAAAAGATTGAGAACTGAGTAATGCACATATTGTGGTGTACCGTCAGCCAGGTTGAAGATGGGCCTTCCACTTTGTGTGTGCAATTTGTGTTCACAAATTTAATGCTAACATTTTCTGCCAGTAAAATGAATGGCCGGCACAAATCTGTGTTGTTGTGCCTCTAACCACTTGCCCATATGAAAAAGTCCTGTAGAAATTATTAATGATGAGGCCAATAGGGTTCTATAGGAATTAAAGTGGTTTCTGTAGACATTACTTTAAAAATACCCTAGAATTTATTAGTGGAATATATCTTTCTGTGGAATTTTTAACACAAACTATAGCAACTAGGATGCAGGGAGTCTTTGCAAAACTGTTCCATGGCTCACAGTATATATAGATCTGTATGAGTTCCTGGCATCCTTCTCCTGCCTGGGCAACAGACCACTGTTCAGAACACACCTATGCAGGACAAGATTTCTCCATCCTTTTGTATCCAGAACTCCCATTCACTCCGCTAAAGATTTCTATGAATTAGAGCAGCACTGCAGCAGAGAGGTCTTAAAATAGGTTTTTAAAATATTTTGGGCTGGAGGAGAAGTCATCCATGTTGGAACTAAAATGGCAGGTAAGCCTTGAAATATTGCAAGTGTCTGGCCTCTGGGGTGGGTAGAAAAGGAGAAATTTCTTACGTGGAGAGGTAATAAATAGATACTAAAGGGAATCATAAAAGATTGGAGAATTTTCTAAATTCTTGCTGAAAGGCACGTGAGTGTTCTAGGAGAAATTCTTGCGGTAGGCACTGATACAAGGCAAATGGATTCTAGTTTGGTGAAAAAGGGTTTGTACTTCATATCAGTGGATTCAGATTGCTAGCAGTATATAACAGTAAAACCTTGTTGGCAGGAATTGCTGTTTGCCTGCTGTCTGCACAAATTATACATCTCTACCCCGATATAACGTGGCCGGATATAACACAAATTCGGATATAACGCAGGAAAGCAGCGCTCCTGGAGTGCAGGGCTGCGCACTCCGGTGGATCAAAGCAAGTTCAATACAATGCAGTTTCACCTATAAAACAGTAAGATTTTTTGGCTCCCAAGGACAGCGTTATATCGGGGTAGAAGTGTACTACTGTGTATTAGATTACCTTAAGTCCTGGACTGTTCGGCTACCACAGCTGTGATTTACTAGAGAACATTTTTAGCCACTAAGCGATTGTGGACAGTGTGGTCCACTGAAATGATTGACTGAGAAGCATGCCTGTAATATGCCATAGGGCAGACTGGGGGCAATACTGCCGTGCAGGGCACTAGCTGAGGCAGCATCGCAAGGAAGTGTTGCACCTTCAACTCCTGCACAGTATGTGCTTTTCAGCACGATCCTCCTTTAACCCAGATTTACAACTGGGTTGTTGAGTCATAAAGAGGTTGTGAACTTGCATATCTCAGCCTGGATTTAAGCCCAGGATCCTTACCCTCGCTAACTCTTTGCTGTAACCAGCAGACCATAATGTTCTTCCTTCTTTCTCTCCCTCCTCCCAAACAAGCAAAAGGATCATATGTATTTTAAGCATAAAGCAAACATCAGGATGAACCAGATTCATTTTTCATGGCTTTCCAATATGGTTTTGCAGCACATGGTTATTAAGTTATTGAAAACTGGATTTCTCTACAATTTAATAAGCATTTAATTCACACTGTCTCTGCATAATGAAATATTAAATGAAATACAGGCCTTAAATGATAAAAGAGGGAAACATTTTAACTGGCAATGTTCAGAACAAACCCCAGTTAAACTAATGTAACCGCACATTCATACTGGAGCTTTGTCAACACACATGAAAAATTGCTTCATCAGTTTATCCCATTTAGTTTGCTAAGAGAACCTTGGGTGAACATTGCTTCTAAATAAATTAATAAAACCAGCCATTCTAGAAAATAACCCTTTTCAATGTTTAATTTTACAGGTGCATAATGCACCAGCTGATGTACATGTTGTCTCAGAAGACATCTTACAAAGCAACATCACACTAACAATTAAAGAGCAGAGGGATTTTGTATGTCTGTGTCATTTTTTTGTTTGTATATTGTTTTGGGCACAATTCTACAAACACTACTGACTTTAAAGGGGCTACTCATGGTAGTCAGTACTTGTCGGATCAGGGCTTTTCTTTGTTCCTTTTTTGGTTGGTGGTTTCTTTTGGGACCTAAACTAAATCCCATAGAAATCAGTGGTTAGACTCCCATTGATTTCAATGAGTTTTGGAGGAGGCCCCTGATGAGGGATTGTGAATGCTGGGCCTGATTCTTTCACCCCTATTTAATGTAAACCAGTGGACTCCCTGCAGAGCACGATGGTATTAACCATGAATAAGGGATAACAGACATTGACTTGTATGTTAGAAAGAGAAAACAATCACTAACACTTGGAAATAAAAAGGGAGGCAACACATTAATTTTGTTATTATCGTGAGCTATTTTAAAAACTCATTTAAAAAAAATCCTCTGAATAATACAGGATTTCTTTCTTCATAGGAAAAAAGTAAAAAATGCTTAAAGAAAAGCAAATGATCCATTTATTTTGTAAAGCAATATTAGTTTTATACCACTGAGCATAAAGTAAAGTAAATATACATAGCTTAACTGAATGGGTAATTAAGAATTTTCTTCATGGTTTTTTTCCCCCTCATTTGTTCATGTCTTACTCTTTCTCTGCACTAAATACTAGCTACTGCTTGGAACACCAGCTGATATCTGGTGAAGCACTTTTGGAACTTGAACAATGACAGTGATTCACTGGGGTTTTCAAACATAATTCCATAAAAAAATAAATAAATAAAATATAAGTATTTTCTACATATGAGGAGAAAAGGAAAAAAAAATAGGTCAGCCAGCATAGTAACTCTTCAGGGTAAAATTGATTAGTTATGACACTATACACACAGGGCAATATTTTCTTTTAGTTTTCTTGGACACCGCTACAAGAATTTCTGAAGCAGAGGAAACAGGTATGAGGCAGTCAGTAAATGCAGAATGGGTGGTTTCCTGTTTATTAAATAGTGCATTTGCCATTGATTTATACCTGGCTATAGTTAGAGACCCACTTGAAAAAGGCTTCACTTCATCAAGATACTTTGGGCTGTTTTCTTTTGGGTACTAACTTGCTGCACTTTTCCTTCTTCCTGCTCCGTCATCCACAAACCAATATATATATTTCTGGGCATATGCTATGGAGAGGATTTATGGTATGGACTGACTTACCATACGCCCCCAGAAAGAGTAGCCACTTTGGGTCATCACTTACATCATTGGCATAAAGTATAGGGGGCCATCAAAATATGCTGCCTCTTCGTTATCTGAATTCTCCTATATTTTGAATGCTTGTTTCTTAAACTACTAGAACTTTAGCCCTCTTGAGCTAAACTTTCCCACCTCCATAAACTAACAGGCTTTCAGACTCCCCCTTTCCCATACTCTTGTCATTAATGCATGTTTGCCCTCGTGGTTGTCAGGACATATGAAGGACCTTTATAAAGGGTGTGGGGGGAAACAAGTACTATATTTTTGTAATTTTTAAAGCTTAATCAGGATGATATTTTTAAATTGTAAGTTTGGGCTAGATCTTACCATCCTCATTTAGGTCAATGGAAGTTTTGCACATATGAGAAATGAAGGATTGGGCCTATATTTGTTTGTTTGTTTTAAATCTTGTTAGACAGCATTCCACACACCCATTTTTTCTGCAATATACATCTGAGGCTCATAATTAACCCTAAGTCCAGCTGTTAGAAAGGAAGCATTCTTGGTCATTTTTGTTAATTTACTACTATTCCCCTGCTAGGGGCAACCCCCTGCATAACACTCAGTGTGATTCTCTATTATTCAGTGTAACTGGTGACTTTACGTGAGTTATTCCTGATTTACACAAGTGCATCTAAGATCAAAATCAATAACTTTAGGGACAATCATCCCCTGAATTATCTCATTAAAACAAACCTTGTAGAAAATTAACACTTCAGTAAAAACATGTCATTACATTGCCAGAGATTAAAAATTATAGTGTTATTAAACTTTTAATTCACACTAAGCCTATTTTTAACAAGGTTTTTATTTTTAACATTCTAAACAAGATCCTACATGTCCTCTTGTGATGGGGTATTCACCTCCCATTAGCCTAGAAGGGTTTATAAGGCTGAGAAGGGGCAATTAACCAGATAGGCCATTGCTGAGGGGAATTAGGTGGCCTAAGTAACCCTTGAATGATGATGGAGCCAAGCTGAGAAGGAACAGACAGGGCTAGGATAAAGCCAGACAGTTGGCAACAGAAAAGGGATGTAGGGAAGAAGCCTGCAGTCACTCTCTGGCCTTTAGTGAGGGAAAGGAGGAAAACTGGGAAAGTAGGAATAGAAACCCTGGGGATCCAGTCCGTGAAGGAAGGGCTTATACAGAAGGGGATGGAGCAAAAATCTGAGAGAGGCAGAGTAGGAAAAGGCTCAGGGAAACAGCAGCAAGGTGAAACTCTGCAGACCTTGGCTGCTGATTAAGAGGGTCTTTGAGCTAGAAACTGGAGTACAGGGCAGGCCTGGGTTCCCCCACTAGCTACTGGCGAAGTGGCACAGTCCAGGCAGTGGAGTTGGAGATTGCCTGGGATGGTTTGTTTTGTGATACTTTGATACCACCTGCAAGGGGAAAACACATAGGATATGTCTACACTGCAATTAAACAGTTGTTACTGGCCCGTGTCTGCTGACTCAGGCTCATGGGCTTCATACTACAGGGCTGTTTAATTGTGGTGTAATTGTGGCAGGACCTGAAGCTGGGCTTCATAGACTTCAAGGCCACAAGGGACCATCATGATCATTTAGTCTGACCTCCTGCACATTGCAGACCATAGAACCTCACCCACCCACTTCTGTGATAGACCCATAACCTCTGGCTGAGTCACTGAAGTCCTCAAATCATGATTTAAAGACTTCAAATTGCAGAGAATCCATCATTTACACTAGTTTAAACCTGTAAGTAACCCATACCTCATGCTGCAGAGGAAGGCAAAGACAATAAACAAAAAATGCAGGGTCTTTGCTAATCTGACCTGGGGGAAAATTCCTTCCTGACCTCAAATATGGAGATCAGTTAGACCCTGAGCATGCGGGCAAGACCCACCAGCCAGACACCTGGGAAAGAATTCTCTGTAGTAACTCAGGCCCCTCCCCATTTAGTGCCCCCTTACCGGCCATTGGAGATATTGCTGCTGGCTATCACAAATCAGCTACATGCCATTGTAGGCAGCCTCTGCTCTTGAGCCCAGTTTTAAATGCCACATCTAAGCTGATTTACAGTTTTGCATCAGTATCAAACAAAATGGACAGTTTTTCATGGTTTTGACATGAAACCCAGTGTGAACTGAGTTTTGCTTTGAGATTTTAGGTTCACTTGAATCAGAAACACAGAGTAAAATGCAAAGGGGCTGTGAAAGCAAATGTAATCTTTGTATGCAACCTTACAAAGGAAAACCACTGAAGTGCATGAAGCTCTAATAATAACTTAGCTAGGTGTCTCTCTCTTCCTCATCACTTCATTCCTTCAGCAGTAGTAGTCTCAGTTAGTAATGGCTAATTAACTTTTTGGGAAAGCTGGTCAGATTTTTCTCAAAGGAACCATGGAGATTTAAAGTGTACCATATCCAAATCCAAACTTTACTGATGATGTGTGGGTATAGGAAAGACAACCCATTATTTTATTTTCTATTTAGAACAGTTTAGATTTTTTTCAAATGCTTCATCTAGACTCATTGTCAACACTCATATGAACAGCAGGTAGGTTCAAAATCTAAGCATGTTGTCTATCTGAATATCATGCTACATGTCAAAGGGACTTTGAATTGTGTTCTAGCAGTACATAAGGCAGCTTCTCCATCCGTATCTATACACCATGACCTTTTTATGAAAGGCACCAACACTGTACACCATATTTTAAATCAGGATATTTTCATCTACACTAGAATCATGCATAACATAAAAGACTAAACCAGATTCTGAGACTGTTCCTCTAAACATTACAGAATGTCTGGTGACAATAAGTAATATTTAAGATACTAGTACACATTGAGAGGACACAAATTCCATAAGACATTTTCTGCCTTGCCATCACCACAAAAACAAGTTTTATTAGGATAGTGGAAACAGCTGTTTTCATGTAATCTGACTGGTGTAGTCAACACATTTGGTATGACCTGAACAAATAGAACATCAAAAATACAAAAACAGTTTTTGGCGAAAGATATTTGCTATTTCACAATGTGGCATGAAAGCACAGATTTTTAACAAATCTAAATCCCTGCAGTGGTGTACTTGTGATGAGAGTTGGTATACTGAACTGAAGGCAATGGGAGTTGGATTGAGCTCAAAGATGTCATAAAATTCTTATCAACCTTGGGTTTTCCCACCTGTACAAGCAAGCAATGGAACAATAGCTGAGCAATGCCATCCTGTTGTTGTTTTTTTTAAGTTAGTCCAATACTGGTTCTGATTCTCTTCTCACATCAGTTTTATACCTATCTGACTCCACTGAGGTCAGTGGAATTACTCCTCATGTACAACAGGAGAACCAGGTTGTTCTTCATTTCTGCCATGTAGTGGTTGGTTAGTCATGGAACTGGAACAAGCTTTTGAGTGTGCCCACGCTAAGTAAAAATTTGATTAATATACTAAAACTGATGTGACATTCAGCCAAATTAAGTACCAAGAAAACCAAGACGGATGAGAAAGGAACCCAAAAGAGAGTTTTGGACATTATGGGGATGGAACATCTGGTAAAAGAATGTGTGACTAAAGGCCAAGAGACTCTGCTAGTGTGATGAATGACCCACTGCCCATTCCTGAAGAAATTATACATGACCGATTTATTCCCCAAACCAGCGTCAGGTTAAAGTGACCCCAGTACCTACCCTCATGAAGAGGCTTAACTGACATAATCATTCAATCATTTCAATCATTTCATTGAATAAATTTTCAAAATATTTAAAATGGCAAATGGATGAGATGTGGCTGGCTAATGCACAATAGCACTACATGGCATATGAACTGTTACATCTGAAAGCTCTCCTCACCTAGCAAAACAGTGATGACTTTGGGACAGTTGTAGGACTAGAAAATACTCAGTGTCTCTGTCGGAATGTGAAAACTCCTTGTGCCACGGGCTATTCATGTGCTCTCTTCTCTTTTGATTAAAACAAAGTGCCTGCGGAAAACCTTAAACTCAGTATGAAGCGGGGACAGGTACTGGAGGGAAGTGCTTTGGCAACGATTACCAAAACAAAGGTTTTGGCCAAACAAAATAGACCTTCCATTACAGATAATGAAGATTTGTTCACTCTAAATAATGGAAATTAACTAGTATGTCTTGAATATCTGAGCATATGGAGGTATAATCCTTCCCAGAGCTACTAGCTGCGCAAGGGAAGTGTACATGCTACATCTTCCCATCAGATAGTTCCAGCCCCTCCCTTCTGAGCACAGGGAGTGCAACTATTCCTGGCCTTCACATAAAGGGGGAAGTTTTCTTATACTTGTCTCTCCTGTGAACCTGCTCAAGGCCCAGGCAGAGTCTGAGTCTACATAAAATCTTTACTTAAATAAGTGGTGACTCATTTGGATTCCTTTTATCATTCATCCAATTTCCAATCATGTTATTAAGCACTTATTATTTATATAGAACTGGAAGTGTGCTTTGTGCTTTACAAATGTGTTCCTCTGTCAGGTGACATTGGCAGCAACAAGGGCTAAGTTCAATATCTAGGGATTCCTCTAAACCAGGGGTCTCAAACTCAGATGACCCCAAGGGCCGCATGAGGACTAGTGCATTGGCCCAAGGGCCGCATCACTGAACTCCCCCCACCCCCCGCTGCCTCTGGCCCCGTCCCCACTCCACCCCTTCCAATTAGGCCCCGCCCCTGCCCTACCTCTTCCCACCCCTTCCCTGCCCCATTCCAATCCCTTCCCTGAAGTCCCCACCCCAATGCTGCCCCCAGGGGGTGCAGAAAGGGTGCAGCGTGCAGCGGGAGCTGAGGGCAGGGACTTGAGGTGCAGGAGGTGTGCAGGGTGCTCAGGGCAGGGAGTTGGTGTGTGGGGTACAAGAGGGGTGCGGCAGGGGGTCGGTGTGCAGGGTGCAGCAGGTGGCTCAGGGCAGGGAATGCAGGAGGGGTGCGGGATGCAGCAGGGGGCTCAGGGAAGGGAGCTGGGGGTGCAGGAGGGGTGTGGTTTGTGGCAGGGGGCTCAGGGCAGGGAGTTGGGGTGTGGGATGTGGCAGGGGGCTCAGGGCAGGGAGTTGGGGTGTGGGATGTGGCAGGGGGCTCAGGGCAGGGACTTGGGGGTGCAGGAGGGGTGCGGGATGTGGCAGGGGGCTCAGGGCAGGGACTTGGGGGTGCAGGAGGGGTTCAGGGTGTGAGCTCCAGCCTGGTGCCGCTTACCTAGAGCGGCTCCGGGATGGCAGCGGCAGTCACTGGGGCCAGGACAGGCTCCCTGCCTGCCTTGGCCCTGGTTCCGTGCTGCTGCGTTCCAGGAAGCAGCTGGAACCATGTCCCTGGGGCAGGGGGAGGGGCTCAGGCTTCCCTGCTTGTGCGGGTCTTGCCGCTCTTCTAGGTACCTCCCATGAAGCTCCCATTTGCCGCGGTTCCCTGTTTCCGGCCAATGGGAGCTGTGGGGGGCGGTGCCTGGAAGGAGGCAATGCCGGAACCCTCTGCTTCCTTCCCCCTCGCCCCAGCCCGAAGGGGCGTGCTGCCGGCTGCTTCAGAGACCAGCGCAGCGCTTGCAGCATCAGGAGGCAATCCCATGGGTAGGCAGAGGGGTTGGGGGGGGCGGGGGCGCAGGGAGCTTGGCGGACCAGACACAAGAGCCCCGCGGGCCGCATGTTTGAGACCCCTGCTCTAAACATTACACAATATAATTGGCTTGAGCCTCCACTCAGAAATCTGGGAAAACTAACATCCTACCCCAGGCCTCATTGTATTAGTTTAACAGAGAGGTTAAGGGGGGATTTGATTACAGTTTATAAGTACCTCATCCAAACCACCAAATTAAAGTTGACATACAAGAATGTCTTCATTGGATTGAAGTCTATCATTCCTGTCTTTGGAACCATATGCTATATCACATTCTAGTCATTTCTGCACATCCATCATACAAACTGTTTATATTTAAAAAAAGTCATGACAACAAGATTCAACCTAGAAAAAGACACATAGGGAATGACTGTGAAAATATCCAATTTTGAAAGGGATGCATTTAGCATATCATCGCAACGGGCCGTTCAAGGACAAAATGTGACTGTCTTCTGAACGCTGAGTCATAGGGTGCCCTGGAACTGTCACTGGGAGTTTTTGTTTTCTTTAAAAATAATTATATTCTTCTGTATATTTCAGTTAGAGAGAAGTATTATGGTGAATGGACCATCAGAGATCATTCAGGAAACCACACCCATGTCTCCAGTTACAACTGACAGCTTTACAACACCCAAAAGAACATTTCTCCTAATTTTGATGCTGTTGTTATTGAAATTGAAAATAAGAATAAGCTCATTATAAATAATGGGCCAGATTCTCAATTATACTATGGCCTCTTTACACCTCTCTGGCAGCATCAAGGGGCCTTACGGTGGGTGAAAATTACCTCTTTAAGTGCAACAGCTCCAAATTGCTGTCCTGTAACTAGAGAGATTAATGTCTCCTAGTCTTGAGGAGGGAGCAGTGTAGTATCATTGACATAGATGTGGTTCACTATACAATTTATTACTTCCAAAGTCTCTCTTTTGTTAAAAAAATGTATTGAATTGAGTGTTAATGAAAAGTTCAGAGCATTGGAGACTAGAGTTCTCTGTTTAAACCCAGAATAGCATGGGCAATGTTAGTGCAAGCTCTCTTAGGCCTTGGCTACACTTGCAGTTGTACAGCGCTGTGAGTTAAACCTGACTTCATACAGCTGAGTAGGGAAAGCGCTGCAGTCTGTCCACATTGACAGCTGCCCAGCGCACTGTCATGGCCACATTTGCAGCATTTGCTGCGCCATTGGGAGCGGTGCATTATGGGCAGCTATCCCACAGAGCACCTTTTCCCATTCTGGTGCCGTGGGTTGTGGGAAGGGGGCGTGGGTGCGGGGCATTCTGGGTCCTGTCCCAACGCCCCGTGATGCATCGCTTCGCATCCCAGAAAACCCTTTGTTTCCGTCCACCTTTGGTGCCATCTTTCAACAGTTTCTGTGCAGCGCGATCTGTCTGTGGGAAATGGAGCCCGAACTGCTGAGGCGTATGCTGACTTATCTCGCCAGCACGTCACGTTTGGCTGTCGAACTATTCCTTAAGATCCAAAGTAACAGTGAGAGTGAGGAGTCCGACGATGCTATCAAGCCGTGTAACACATACGACATGAAAATGCTTGTGGCATTCACGGACATGCTTAGCACCGTGGAATGCCGCTTTTGGGCTCGGGAAACAAGCACTGAGTGGTGGGATCACATCGTCATGGAAGTCTGGGATGACGAGCAGTGGCTGCAGAACTTTCGGATGAGAAAAGCCACTTTCATGGGACTGTGTGAGGAGCTTGCCCCCACCCTGCGGCTCAAGGACACGAGATTGAGAGCTGCCCTGCCAGTGGAGAAGCGGGTGGCTATTGCAGTCTGGAAGCTGGCAACTCCAGACAGCTACCCATCGGTCACAAACCAGTTTGGAGTGGGAAAGTCGACCGTTGGAATCGTGTTGATGCAAGTTTGGAGGGCCATTAATCGCATCCTACTCAGAAGAACCGTGACTCTGGGTAACGTGCAGGAAATAGTGGATGGCTTTGCACAAATGGGGTTCCCTAACTGTGGAGGGGCGATAGATGGGACGCACATTCCTATTCTGGCACCACCCCACCTAGCATCCGAGTACGTTAATCAGAAGGGGTATTTCTCTATGGTTCTCCAGGCGCTTGTGGCTCACCGTGGGCGTTTCATTGACATTAATACAGGCTGGCCCAGAAAGGTACATGATGCATGCATCTTTTGGAACACTTGGCTGTTCAGGAAGATGCAGGCCGGGACATTTTCCCAGAGCGGAAGATCACGGTAGGGGAAGTCAAAATGCCCATTGTGATCCTTGGAGATCCCACTTACCCATTAATGCCATGGCTCATGAAACCCTACACAGGGAGCCTTGACAGCAGCAAGGAATAGTTCAACTACAGACAGAGCCGGTGCCGAATGACTGTGGAGTGTGCCTTTGGCCGTTTAAAGGGCCGCTGGCGATCTCTGTATGGGAAGCTGGACTTGGCCAAAAACAGCATCCCCGTGGTTATATCTGTGTGCTGTGCCCTCCATAATATTTGTGAAGGGAAGGGTGAAAGCTTCACTCAGGCATGGACCTCTGAGTTCAACACCTGGAGGCTGAATTTGCACAGCCAGAGAGCAGGGCTATTACAGGGGCCCAGCCCGGGGCTGCAAGGATTAGGGATGCCTTGAGGGAGCAATTTGAGGCTGAAAACTAGCAGTGATATCTGGTGCCCTTCACGGGAGTGAAGTGCAGTAGTTCCAATCTTTAGGAATCAGTGTTTGCTAAGCAGACAAGCAGACTTGCAGTGCCTGTTTATTTCCTGGGCTAAGGAGTCATTTACTTTATGCAATAATAAAGAATGTTTTCAAAGCCAAAGAATCCATTTATTGAAAAGAAAAAAAAAATTTATTGAAAAGAAACAAGGGGGTGGAATGGGGAATGGTACAATCACAGATTTGCGTATGTCCTGTCTGGTGTGCTGTGCAGTGAGTGCTGCACTTCAGGATAGCTATACTGCATGGTGATGGGGGTTGAGTGCAGAGGGTAAGGGTCGTGATTTTCAGGGCTGGGTGGTGAAGATACTGGTGTTGGAGGCAGCTGGTGGCGTTAAGAACACGGAAGTTGGGGAAGGTGGGTTGAAGGTGACAGTGGGGCACAACGGAAAGAGTTTTGGGACAAGGGCTGTGGGGGGGGGGTGGCATTTGCGTTTGCGGTACTGCTCCTTCTGCATGGCTATGAGCTCCTGGATAGCTTCTGCTTGGTGCTCCATGATGCTTCTGAGCCGATCCGTGCTTTGCTGCCGGTGCTCCGTGCTTTGCCGCCGGTGCGCTGCATTTTCCTGGCGGATCCTGCTTTCTCTCCCCCTCCAGTTCTGTGCTTTCTCATTCTCTTTAATAGATTGCCACATCACTTCTTGCAGCATGTCTTCTTTGCTTTTTCGCGGTCTCTGAGCGGGCGATAAGAGGGATGGCTGAGGTCTCAAGGTTGATGCAGCTGTATAGGCAAAATGCAACATTTAACAGAGGCAGCATTGTTTATACCAGACAGAGTAGTGATTTCCCCCGCACTTAAGGAGTAGAAAACACACAGGGTCTACACAATTGCATAATTTTCCCATCCAAAACAAAGAACACATATCCCACGGGAGCCTCAAAATGGTGAGTAAGGGGGACTGATTGTTTCAGGGCTGCACTGTCCTCTGGGTTTCTGTGCCTTGGGGAGAGCCAACAGCTTTGGGGGCACCTACACTGAACACTGTCCCAACATTTTCCACAGGAGTTTGTCTGGATGATATCTCGCTGCTGAGGGTGACCTAGGAAGCAAGGAAGGGTCTTCTACTGCAATGCGGGCTTCCGCCCTAGCCCATATGCAGCTTGCCTGTGTGCAGCAATGGTCCCCCTACCCCTCGCGGCACAGTGGCGCGGACACGTTAGCCTGGCTGGGACAAGGACCATGGTGGCTCTCCCGATAAACCTGCAAGCGCATTGCACACGTTGTGGATGAGACATTTGAGGAAATTACCAAGGACGATTATCGCGATGTGATAAACCACATCAATGCACTATTCCGCATCTAGGCATGCATGCCTAACCCTCCTCTCCCAAAGAGTCCGCACCGAAAAAATTCCTTCCCGAAAAAAAACCCGCTTACCGGGAACCTGCTCTTCTGTTTGTCCTCCACCAGGTACTGGCCGCTGTGACTGGCTACCTTCCTCCTGGCTAGAGAAGAGCTCCTGGCTGCATGGCTGCATGCAGGGATTCTGGGGTGTCTCCATCCGGCCCACCACCCTCATTCCTGTTTTCCTCCTCTGCCTCCTCCTCCTCCCCCCCCACACCGTCTCTGAAGTGCCCATGGTGGTGCTCAGAGTGGAGGTGAGGTTAACCCCAAGTATCGCATCCAGCTCTTTGTAGAATCGGCAGGTCGCGGGGGGGAGCACCCGAGTGGCCATTTGCATTGTGGGCTTTGCGGTAGGCACTCCGCAGCTCTTTCACTTTAATCCTGCACTGCAGGGCGTCCCAGTCATGGCCCCTTTCCATCATGTCCTTTGATACCTTCCCAAAGGTATCGTAATTCCTACAGCTGGAGCACAGCTGGGACTGTACAGCTTCCTCCCCCCAAACACTGATGAGGTTCAGCAACTCGCCATTGCTCCGTGCTGGGGGTCGCTTGGCGCATGGAGGCATAGTCACCTGGAAAGATTCGCTGATAGCACTCCACGCCATGCTGGGCTGAGCAAACAGGAAGGGGATTTTTTAAATTTCCGGGGAATGTAAAGGGTGGGTCACATGGTTGGTTACCTGAGGCCAGGGCAGTAGAGTTTGAACTGATGACCAGAGTGGCTAGAACAGGCATTGTGGGATACTGCCGAATAATTCTGGAGGCCAGTCACAGTGCATTGGGCGGCCACACTGGTGCTGCAGCGGCAGCGCAATACATGCTATTCCTCTCGGGGACGTGGAGTACATGTAGCGCTGCAACCACGGAGATACAGCGCTGCAAATGCCTTGCCAGTGTGGACGGGGAGTGAGTTACAATGCTGGGGGCGGCTTTACAGTGCTGTAACTCGCAAGTGTAGCCAAGGTCTTACATCCACCCTGCCTATGTACCTCAGTCTGAATTTGGTAGAGGGTCTATATCATCAATCCTTATATCCTCAGTCAATGTTTACTCTAAATATATAGAACGAGACACGTTTTTATGATTTGGTCTAAAAAGTAAATCAGGGAGCTAGTTCAAGATGTCTTGTTAAAAATAATAGACTCTTGGAATCATTACAAAAATAACATTGTTTGTTCACAAATTTGAGGTTGTACAAATGTGATTTATCATAAATTGCAATAGTTAATACACCAACCATCCAGAGATGCACATAGCATTACAGCTGGTTGAAAAATTTCTAACAAAACATTTTTATCATTCAAAAACTGAAATATTTCATGGAATCATTTTGGTTTCAACAAACTTCTTCTGAAACACAGGCAGGGTTCCAATGGAAAGCTCTATTTTTCAAACTGTTGGAATTTCCAAAGGAACAGAAATTCCAAAGTTTGACCAGCTATATAGAGGATACTGTTTTTTTAAGGGGCAAGTATATTTTTCTCCTCATTGCCAAGTATCACATCTGTCTCTTCCACATTGAATAATCTCAGTTAGTGTCTGTTACAGAATACAGAGTTTAAGAGATGCTATCAGTCAATACAACAAGGAGTCCGGTGGCACCTTAAAGACTAACGGATTTATTTGGGCATAAGAAGATGCATCTGAAGAAGTGAGGTTTTTTACCCACAAAAGCTTATGCCCAAATAAATCTGTTAGTCTTTAAGGTGCCACCGGACTCCTTGTTGTTTTTGTGGATACAGACTAACACAGCTACCTCCTGATACTATCAGTCAATACCTACACTACTAATAATTAATTAACATTATTTAGGATTCGTCCCATTTGGAACAACATTTAATCCACAGTTGTCTTTGTCAAAAATCCTATCAGATTTGATACCCACATTGAAATCTCTTTGAAGTGCAAATCGGCAAGTTCAGCAGAGACATAAATATGATTCAGACCATTAACTGCAGCCTCTATTCTTCAATGAACACAAAAAGACAAACTGGATTACTAATAATTACTTGGATAAACACATAATAGGTAGGAAAGGGTATGCTTAATACAAGTTATTGTTATTGTTGAGAGCCAAGACACTTGATCTGCTTTGCAGCTGAGTGATTTAACTTGTGCAATTTGTAACCGAAGTTATACAGAAAAACAATATTATTCATCAGACGTGCAATAACGTGTATGAGTCAAGTCATGGTGAGTGAAAATGAAGTGGCATACAGCAAATGCACCCCATAAGAAAAGGGTTACAGGATCTGATCATAGAAAAACCCATATGTCAATGAGAAAAAGGCCAGAAATGCATTCTGATCATGTGCTCATCACAATTTAAATGCCTCAATAAAATGTGGGATTTACAGAGGAAAAATCCATTTCATTTCTACCTCACATTTCAAACTAACCCTTCACTCATTGCTATCTCTGGGCTAGATTTACACTGAGCTTTACCATCATCATGCAGTGCAGGTTTCCCAGTCGCTGAAAGTCCATCTGGATAGAGGTTGCAGTAACTTAAGTTGTCCACAACCTTCCCTTTGTTTAGTCTCCAACAGTCATCTAGCCCTGGCCCAGAAGTGGGCAGAGCTGTCTGAGAAGGGTGCACAGCCAGCCGGGGAGCTGGGGTGTGAGCTGGGCAGCCTTCTCCTACTTAGCCCCAATGGCAACTTGAACTGCTTCACTGTCAGACCCCTCAAGGGAAGGAGGGAAGCAATCCCTTTCCCGTGTGTGACTCCCCCCAGGGCACAGGGAAGTGCACTGAACCCTCACACTGCCTTGTTACACTGCCCTGTGTGCCTCCAGAGATTGCCTCTATGCAGCCTGTGCAATGCATGCATCTTATAGTTCATTGAAAACACAGAGAGAGTTTCATTTTATACAAGAGACTTGACGAGTTTGTTTTGTTTTGCTCTTGCAATGGGTGGGCAGCATTGTGAAAACCACACTGAAACAAAAGAAAACACTCAGCCAAATTGTCCTTTTACTTAAACTCATATAAACCCAGTGGAGTCAACAGATGGCAGCAGTGGACCTGAGAGAAGAATTTCACCCTTTTAACTTATATTCCACAGATCAGAAGCTAGTGAGCGTTTCAGTGAAGTTTACTGGGCCAGGGGGTGGGAATGGAAACTGTTCATTGAGGTGAATATGAAGAAGCCAGGACCAAGGGCTGAATCTAGATGGATCCAGATGTCCAATGCACAACAGGTAAAGGAGGCCTCGGAAAGCCATTTCCCTCCCGCCAATTGGCATTCCCATGCAGGAACAAACAGAGTCCCTTAGGATTGAGTGGTGTATCCTGGCAGGGGGTTAAAAACCATTTAAAGTATGGCCAAGGACACCTATTATTATTATTTGTATTGCAGTAGCACCTACAATCCACAATCATGGACAAGGACCCCACTGTGCTAGGTGCTGTACAAACACAGAACAAAAAGCTGGTCCCTGCTGCAAGGAGCTTAGAACCTACGTAAATCTAGCAGGATCAGTCACTCTCTGACTAGAGAGAAGGAATCCAGCATTTTCCCTTAGAAGCTTGTGTAACTTGTGAGAGTGTATTAGAAACTGGAATCTGAATAAATTATATATCCATATCTGAACTCAGGAAACATACAGGAAACATATTTCTAAGGGAAAAAACAGGTTGAGAGAGTTGGCAGTTTGTGAAAGAGACATTATTAAGGGCACAAGAGCAAACTATCCCACTGCATAGGAAAGATCAGAAGTATGGTAAGAGACCACCCTGGCTTAACCAGGAGATCTTCAATTATCTGAAACTCAAAAAAGAGTCCTAAAAAAAAAGGTGGAAACTGTGTCAAATTATGAAGGATGAATATAAATAACAGCACAAGTATGCAGGGACAAAATTAGAAAGGCCAAGGCACAAAATGAGATTAAACTAGCTAGAGACATAAAGGGTAACAAGAAAACATTCTATAAATACATAAGAAGCAAGAGGAAGTCCAAGGACAAAGTAAGCCCATTACTCATTGAGGGGGGAAAGACAATAACAGAAAATGTGAAATGGCAGAAGTGCTAAATGCCATTTTTGTTTCAGTTTTCACCAAAAAGTTTAGCAGCAATCGGACGTCTGACATAGTGAAAGACAGTGAAAGGATCCAAGGCTAAAATAGGGAAAGAACAAGTTAAAAATTACTTAGACAAGTTAGATGTCTTCAAGTCGGCAGGGCGTGATGAAGTACATCCTAGAATACTCAATGAGCTGGCTGAGGCGATATCTGAGCCAGTTGTGATTATCTTTGAAAACTCATAGAATATGGGAGAGATTCCAAAAGGATTGAAAGAGGGCAGATATAATACCCATCTATAAAAAGGGGATTAAGGACAACCTGGGAAATTAGACCAGTCAGTATAACTTAAATACCCGGAAAGATAATGGAGCACATAATCAAGCAATCAATTTGCAAACACCTAGAAGATAGTAAGGTGATAAGTAACAGTCAGCTTGGATTTTTCAAGAACAAATAGTGTCAAACCAACCTAATAGCTTTCTTTGACAGGGTAATAAGCCTTGTATATCTTGATTTTAGTAGGGCTTTTGATACTGTATCACGTGACCTTCTCATAAACAAATTAGGGAAGTACAACCTAGATGGAGCTACTAAAAGGTGGATGCATAATTGGTTGGAAAAAAACATTCCCAGAGAGTAGTTATCAGTGATTCAGTCATGCTGGAAGGGCATATCAAGTGGGGTCCAGCAGGGATCAGTTCTGGGTCCAGTTCTGTTCAATATCTTCATCAATGATTTAAATAATGGCATAGAGAGTACACTTATAAAGTTTGAGGATGATACCAAGCTGGGAGAGGTTGCATGTGCATTGGAGGATAGGATTAAAATTCAAAATGATCTGGACAAACTAGAGAAATGGTCTGAAGTAAACAGGATGAAATTCAATAAGGACAAATGCAAAGTACTTAGGAAGGACCAATCAGTTGCACACATACAAAATGGGAAATGACTAGGAATGAGTACTGTGGAAAGGGATCTACGCGTCATAGTGAATCACAAGCTAAATATGAGTCAACAGCATAACACTATTGCAAAAAAGGCAAACCTCATTCTGGGATGTAATAGCAGGAGTTTTGTAAGCAAGACACGAGAAGTAATTCTTCCGTTCTACTCCGCACTGATAAGGCCTCAACTGGAGTACTGGGTCCAGTTCTGGGTGCCACATTTCAGAAAAGATATGGACAAATTGGAGAAAGTCCAGAGAAGAGCAACAAAAATGATTAAAGGCCTAGCAGACATGACCTATGAGGGAAGATTGAAAAAACTGGATTTGTTTAGACTGGAGAAGAAAAGACTGGGGGTGGGTGGGAATATAATAGTTTTCAAGTACATAAAAGGTTGTTACAAGGAGGAGGGTGAAAAATTGTTCTCCTTAACCTCTGAGGATAGGAAAAGAAGCAATGGGCTTAAATTGCAGCAAGGGAGGTTTAGATTAGACATTAGGTAAAACTTCCTTACTGCCAGGGTAGTTAATCACTGGAACAAATTGTCTAGGGAGGTTGTGGAATCTCCATAGACTCATAGAATATCAGGGCTAGAAGGGACCTCAGGAGGTCATCTAGTCCAACCCCCTGCTCAAAGCAGGACCAATCCCCAAACAGATTTTTGACCCAGATCCCTAAATGGCCCCCTCAAGGATTGAATTCACAACCCTGGGTTTAGCAGGCCAATGCTCAAACCACTGAGCTATCCCTCTCCCTCTATCATTGGAGGTTTTAAGAACAGGTAGGAAAAACATCTGTCAGGAATGGTTTAATTATTACTTAGTCCTGCCTTGAGTGCAGAGAACTGGACTATATGACCTATTGAGATCCCTTCCAGTCCTACGCATCTATAATTCTATGTTCATGATGTGCATTACATTGTTGTCATTGATATGGGTGCCAGAAGAGAGGATATGGGCACTCGAGTACTTAGTGTTTGGGCATATCACAATTAATCATCTTTGGCACAATGAGGAGGCAGTAATGAGCTTTCTCCTTTGTTATATTGGTCCCACAATCCAAATGCAGCATTTGGACTTGGGCTCAAAGTTTGATGGTTTGATCTCGAATGCAAACATTGCGGATTTAGCAGTGAAGGCATATGTAAAGCAGGGCCCATCTGGTGATAGCCACCTGATGGGTGATTCAGAGAGAGACATCATGATAACAGCTGGGGCCCGACTTCAGGCTGCAGATTGGGAAAGGGTTCCCTTCTTTTTCACATGGTCTGACTGCACATTTGAAAACCACAGGGGCCTCTTGCTGGGTATACAGGCCCACACACAGTTACAACATATTTAATAAAGCAGCCTACAGTCTTTCTGCACTTACATTATGTGTCTTTTTTTATTTCACCTTGAGCTGTGATGGCAGCAAATAATAAATTTCAATATTGTCTATATAAAAACAGGGATTCACTTTAATCCTCTTTGGCTTCTCTCTGTAATGAAGAGTCAGGAGTATCCAAGTACATCAGAGCTTTCAGCCCACAGAACGGAAGGTAGGAATTTGGCAGATCAATGTGAGCTGCACAAAATGAGAATAATTTCAAATATGTGGTTTGACATTATTATTAACCAAGAGTTATCATGGTGATTTTATTTTAGTAAAATAAAATGTGTTCCTCTTCCTGTGATACCTGGGCACAGCACATGCAAAAACTGCCCAAGTATACAAGACCCCACAAAAGGGCATCCAGGCTAGCTGTCCCCTAATTAACCACTCATCTACCACAAAGGAAATTAAGGGAAGTAGGGAAAGACAAGATGTTGCCATCCTTAAAACCCATTCACAAACCCCGGGCTCTGATAGGCCATATGAACCGGATTGTCTGATCCTGATATTTGAATTCATGCAAAGAACTTCCCTTCTTTATCAGCGCCTATACTTGGCTATTTGAGAAATATATGTGAAACCAGCTCCCTCTAGTGATAAGAAACAACCATCTTGTCCCATCTTTCTCTGCAAATGATATTGCACTGGATAACAAAGAGCTCACAGTTTGAGGTCATGATTCAACAAACCATTTAGGAGCATAAGACATAGGTCTGGAAGGGACCTCCTGGGCAGGCAACCCCATAATATAATCTTGTTCATAAGCTTATAAAGCTCCATCTTAAAACTAGTTAGGTTGTTTGCCCCACTGCTCCTATTGGAAGGTTGTTCCAGAACCTCTCTCCTCTGATGGTTAGAAACCTTCTTATTTTCAGCCTAATATCCATGGCTAGTTTATACCCATTTGTTCTTGTCCCAACATTGTCCTTTAGCTTAAGTAGTTCTTTACCCTCCCAGCTGTTTCCCTCCCCTCCCCCAGTTTATTTGTGGAGAGCAATAATATCTCCTGTCAGCCTTCATTTTACTAGACTAATCAAGCCAAGCTCTTTTACTCTCCTCTTGTAAAATAGCCCTCCATTCCCCTGATCATTCTAGTAACCCTTCTCGGCACTTGCTCCAGTTTGAATTTGGCTGTCTTGAAATGGGTGAGTAGAGCTGTACATAGTATTCCAGATGAGGTCATATCAGTGCCTTGTACGATGGCATTAATACTTCCTCATTTCTAATGGAAATACCTTGTCTGATACATCTACTGTCACGTTTGTCTTTTTAATGGCTGAATCACATGGGTGGCTCATAGTCATCCTGTTATCTACTAATACCCCCAGATCTTTTTCCTCTTCTGTTATTTTCAAATTATGAGCCTCCATCTTACAGCAGAAATTCCTGTTGTTAGTCCCTAAATTCATGACCTTGCACTTTGTACTATTAAATTTCATCCCAGCTGGTGCCATTTAAACACCTGCATAACTTTAAGCATGTGAATAGTCCTGTTATCTTCAATATGATTACTCACATGTTTAAAGTTATGCACATGCTTAAGTGCTTTGATGGACTGGGGCCTGAATGTATAGTCAAGTTATTATTAGTAGTATAGTATTTGTTTAGTGTGTGTCAAAGGACATATTTCATATTTTAAAACTCAACATGGCATTTCAATCACAACAGAGTTGTGACAGAAATCCACAGTAGTTTCTGGAAATTCTTGAGTTTTCATTCTGTTTCTTTAACAGCTCAATTCTTTTTAAGCCCACCAGAGTTGGCTCCAGCATTTTTGCCGCCCCAAACAGCGGAAAAAAAAAAAAGCCGCGATCGGTGGCACTTTGGCGGGAGCTCTACTGCCGCCGCTTCATTCTTCTGTGGCAATTCAGCGGCAGGTCCTTCCCTCTGAGAGGGACTGAGGGACCTGCCGCTGAATTGCCGCCGAAAAGCCAGACGTGCCGCCCCTCTCTGTTGGCCGCCCCAAGCACCTGCTTGTTGCGCTGATGCCTGGAGCCGGCCCTGAAGCCCACAAACTAAAATTAACCAGTTAGCCAGGATGCGAAATGCATTGCTTATGCTCAGGGGAAGCTCTATGCATTTTGCCGCCCCAAGCACGGCAGTCAGGCAGCCTTTGGCGGCATGCCTGCAGGAGGTCCACTGGTCCCGCAGCTTCGGCGGCAATTCGGCGGCGGGTACACCGAAGGCATGGGACCGGCGGACCTCCTGCAGGCATGCCGCCAAAGGCTGCCTGACTTCCACCCTCACGGCGACCGACAGGCCGCCCCCCGCAGATTGCCGCCCGAGGCATACGCTTGCTGCGCTGGTGCCTGGAGCCGCCCCTGCTTATGCTAAAATTTACCTGCAGTTATCATATCTTGTTTTCCATAGATGGTGATTCTGATTTTGCACTTGTTAGAAAAGTAACAGAAACTACAAAAGACTACATGGCTTGATCTTGCAAGGTGTTTGGCACTTTGATCCAGCAAAGCACATAAGCATGTGCTCATCTTTAAACACAAGTAGTCCTGCTGAATCAGGCCAGAGTTCTCATCCTCTTGCAGGATCAAGCCCTATTTTGCTCTTATTTCACAAAAAAAGTCTAAAAGGGAGTGTTATATTCCAGTGAACATGCCAATGTCACTTATACTGTAATGAAAGTAATTGAGCCTGGCACATTAAAATAGCATTTTAGTTTCTAAGAGGGCTACTTTTTTGGGGGGGGTGTTTTTTGCTAAGTAAGGGTCAAATCTTGCAGTCCTTACATTCCGGTACTCACTGCAAGTATCTCTTTACACTATTTTTCTGTATACTTCACTTCTACTTTTCTAGGCTGAGAAGCTGGTCCATTTTGTGAGGCAGATCTAATGTAGTATATGTGCCCTCTCCTCTCGCTCTCTCTCTGACATGTTCTTTCTTGTTTGTTGTTTTCTCTTAACCTACAATAAAAGTCTTTGAGACTGAATAAATGTGGTTGCTCTTTGTACATGGGAAACATATCCCATTATGCAGGCCCTGATTCTGTAGGTCTTATTCTGAATGCCTTTGTGAGTTTTGCCTGAGTAAGGACTGCAGTATTTGGCTCCTTAAGAAGCAATATAAAGTCAGCACTGCTTTCAGGGTGAGCCTGACTTTACCCTGATTTCTCACAAATCAAAGCAGTTATTTTCATAACACCTTTATCAGCCTCTTATATCACCATTGTTCTCCTTTGCTCTGAATGATGTTTACCTGGTCCTGACATGTTCTACTTTTGCATTTTGTCCATTGATTATTTTTAGCTAACCAACAGCAAAATCTATTTTTTTAATGGAAACAAGTAAGTCTCATCAAACACCTTCCACAGAAAACACACTGGTTGTACGTAAAGAGGCTCAGTGGAGAATCAATAATGAAGAAGCATAGGAAAGAAGATATTTTACTGCACATCGGCAAAATGTCATATTTATTTGAGAATGTGAAGCAAAACACAAGATTAAAAAATAAAAAGTACAGAGTAAAAACACCACTCAACGGTCGATAATTTTTCTGTCATGCTCATAACTTGACATTGATTCTAAATGTTAACATAGGGATGAATTCTGATGACCTTATTCACGTGAGCTAGGCCCATTGAAGTTAATGGGCTGAAATTCACCAGTAATGTAGGTGATGCAATGGTAAACTGGACTGAAAATGAGGGTTTGTCTACTTGTTGGGGAATGAGCACTATGGGGGTCTGATTTCCATAGCACCTTTACAGAACAATGATTCCTCCAGATGCCAACTGTGCAGTGCAGGGTCAAAGCCTTTAGTAGTATAATCAAAGCTCATCTACTTTCATTGTCTTCACTCTGCATCCAGAAATCTGATTGACTTCAGTGGGAAACCTGCATGCAGAACATTATCAGGTCCCAGAATTAGGATCACTGTGTAAAATAGTGGTTTATTGATGACAAAGGGCTCAGGCCTGCCAGTGTCTGAGCACCTTCAGGTCCCAATGGAAATTGAAGGGGTACAGTTAAAGGATAGGGACCTTAACAAAAAAACACACTTCAATTTTACAGGCCAAATCCTTCTTACCTTACTTAACTAGATACACAGGAGGTAACTGAGAGCAGCATGGCCCTTTGCCTTTTTTAGCCAAGCTAAACCCAAACAGAAACTGTCTCAATTCATTTTCAAATATATTTTCAGCAGTTAGATATAATTCTTCTTTCAAATTCTCAACTGAAGCAGCTTGATCAGCACTGAGAAACATGGGAAGAGGAAATGCCACGAGTGTAAAAATTCATAGTATAGGAAAGAAAGACATAGACCAGGAAGTAGGAAGCAGCTTGGAGCATGAGTTGAAAATCCTTTCTTCAGTATTGTACCTACAACATTCTAATACAGGGGTAGGCAACCTATGGCATGCATGCCAAAGGCGGCACGCGAGCTGATTTTCAGTGGCACTCACACTGCCCGGGTCCTGGCCACTGGTCCGGGGGGCTCTGCATTTTAATTTAATTTTAAATGAAGCTTCTTAAACATTTTAAAAACCTTATTTACTTTACATACAGCAATAGTTTAGTTATATATTGTAGACTTGTAGAAAGAGACCTTCTAAAAATGTTAAAATGTATTAATGGAACGCGAAACCTTAAATTAGAGTGAATAAATGAAGACTCGGCACACCACTTCTGAAAGGTTGCCGACCCCTGTTCTAATATGTACCTAATATTCTGGGATGTATTAATAGGATTGTTGTATATAACACAAGGAAGATAATTGTCCTGTTCTACTCAGCATTGGTGAGGCCTCAGTTGGAGCACTGTGTCCAGTTCTGGGTGCCAAACTTTAGGAAAGATGTGAATACATTGGAGAAACTGAACAGGAGAACAACAAAAACGATAAAAGGTTTAGAAAACTTGACCTATGAGGAAAGGTTAAAAAAACTGGGCATGTTTAGTCTTGAAAAAAGAAGACTGAGTGGGGACCCAATAAGTCTTCAGAGATGTTAAGGGCTGTTCTCAAGAAGATAGGACATGACGGAATGGGTTTAATCTGCAGCAAAGGAGTTTTAGGTTAGATATTAGGAAAAACTTTCCAATTATAAAGATAGTCAAGATCTGCAATAGGCTCCCAATGAAGGTTGTAGAATCCCCATTCTGGGAGGTTTTTAAGAACAGGTCAGACAAACACCTGTCAGAGATGGCGTAGGTTTACTTTGTCCTGCCTCAGCTCAGGGGGCTGGATTTGATGACTTCTTTAGGTCCCTTCCTGTCCTGAATCTAAATGATTCTATGAGATGTAAATCTGAGAGTTAGCATATTAGAGTTTATCTCACACATTCTGGGCAGAAAACTCTCAAAGGCTGAATAAAGACTAGAAGAAACAATAAAATTATACCTGGTATTCATGGGTTAAAGGAATAACGAGAAAAACAACCAAAGCAAAGAAAAAATGGCTAATGCACACATTGTAATGCCTGAGCACTCTTGCTGGAGGTATAAGCTTGGGCAATCTTCTTGCACCCTCCAGGCCAGCAGCCTATCGTTATCTCTTCTCCCCATGCTCCAAAGGGACACAGGAAGTAGTATGTGTAAAAATTACAATATTGTGGCAAAACTGGCAAAGAAAGCATTGCTTAGTAAGGAGCCTAGAAGTGACTCCAGATTGCTCTTCCTGAAGTAAAACCCTTTGACATTCCCCATGACCAATTGCCAAGTACATCCCACCAGCCTCAGTTTCTGGCTCTAGGTTTATAGTCCAAATAAAATCAATTTAATTAAATGAGTAAGGCTTTATATTTTAAAAAATAACATCTTTTCCAAATTCTGTCATTATTAATTCATGACTATCTCAAACCGTCTCTTGAGAGGAAACCTTTCCTTCAGCCTCAGACATATTGGCTCCAATTCTCTGAAATCTTTTAGCAGCACAATATCTCTTGACGGGAGACAGGACTCTAATCCATTGCTTCATGTATTTGCACTCTGAGATATAAACCTAAAACCCATTTTCTGGCCCCAGCGCATGTACTGAGGAGACTGTTAACAAAAATTGGTTTCCTTGACTCCACTGGCTGATATTTGGCTGCAAAAGTTGTTGTTTGATGTTCCCACTCTACTTTTAGGGACGTTTTCTTTAGCCTATGCATTGAGAAGATAAAAATAGAACAAAACAGCACTCGTGAGCAGTGATCACTCAGTGCTTAAGATGCTTGCAAGAGCCCAGCTTTATTCTGAGTCTGGTTTCAAATGGGTGTGCGTAACAACAAGAGTTTCACAGCACCCTGACTTTTTGGAAACTCTCTGGCCTTTAAAGGCAGGGCCCCTAATACAATAGGACTACATTAATGCAAAGTAGGTACCTTTTAGTTCATGCCAGCAGTGTCCACACAGGGAAGTTACAATGCAACAGTTTGGTGTGCTCTGCAATTCACACCTTATAGTCCACACAGAGGCACAGTGTAGACATAGCTTAAGCTAAACATGTCCCAGAGTGAGCATAGCAGAACTGAAATGTGTCTGTATCCCAGTGCATCTCACATGACGCCCTTGCTTTTATGGAAGAGGTGTTTACAAAAAATTCAACAGTACAGTGTTTCTATATTTTGGGTTTCAACCCTAAGTACTATCCTTTGAGTTGTTCGAAACTAGAAATCCCATATACTTAGGAAAAAGAGAGCATGTTGGTCATATCACCAGGGAAGGTTTTTGACTGTTTTCATCAAATAAGTTATATCAAAATGTTGTGTCTGTGACTCAAATAAACGTTTCAGACAATGAACCACAGTCCCTAGAACAGTTCTTATTTTGTGCCAGTCACCAATTTCATTTCCTTCTCTAATACCTTTAAAAGCAGTCCCTGCTGAACCCACTGTCAGTATCTTCTTTCTTCGAGCTTTCTGATCATCCTGACTTTGAACCTGAGTAACTGCCCTGAAGTCAATGGAATCACACAGGAGCAAAAATAAGATGAGAATTAAGCACTATTCATCCTTGGACTAGTTAGAAAAAAGATACAGCTCTGCAATGACATTGGCAAAGAGGGTAGCTCTATTCTTCTTGCTTCTGGTGAGGCCAGAAAAAATACACCTTTCTCTTCCTATCTGGCCATTTACATTTCACATCCCAGTCAGAACCTGGAAGTGCAGAAGCATGTAAGAATGCAGGTGACTTCAGTAAAGTTCATTGAACTTGTTCCATCACAGAACAGTCTCCCCTTGGGCTGAATTCCAGTGTTAAGCAGAGGCTTCAATCAGTTCTTATTCTGTCTGAACCATCGCTGCTGCACACGTCAATTTTCCATTACAAACTATAAAGGACCATGAAATAAGAATACCCTTTACATCTGTCATGCCCTTGCTATTAATGGGCAAAAAGTTTCGCACCTATTGTCACGGTGCAGTGAGATATATGCCAAATTCAACAGAAATATCTGACATGGCAAGGCAGGTAATAGTTTTATGATTATTGGCTTCATCTGTGAGCCAAACCTGGAAAAACAGAAGGCCGTAATAACAAGATATACTTGGCACTTACAGTGAGTTCTGTAAGAGGAGCTCAAAAATATTCACAGACAATGGATTTAGTCCCACATCACCTTTGTGAGACAGATTACTATTGTTATCCCCATTTTACAGATGGGGAAATCGAGGTTAAGGGGCTAGTGCTACATTCGACATCTTATTGTCATGGCCAAGGTCAAGTCTGTGGTACAGCTGAGAACAGAACCCAAATCTGTTTCCCAGTTCTTTGCTTTAATCACAAAGTCAATCCAAAGTTAAATTTGAACACAGTTGCTTCAAAGTCTTCATTACTATAGAAAGTACATTATCTAGCACTTTTAGCTGTTTGCAGCTCATTTTATCTGACATTTTAATTAGCAAATTACAGGCTCTCTTTCTACTACCTATCAGTGACAATGAACAATCTGAAATCTTAAGAAAAACAGAAGCACAGGGAAAGACATTGTCAAGTGTAATTTTATTATCATGTGTAATTTTAAAACTGAGTTTAAAGAGGTTCTATCATCATTCTTGGAATTCTCACGTCTAGCTTCCACCGTGAGGTGTAAATTACTCTCTGAAATTTCAATAATACTTTATGAACTTTCTTCTATTAAAAGATAAACAATTCTTTTTCTTTCAAAGTTGTCTTTTTGAGCGTTGGGGAAGGAGAAGATGATGGGAGAAACTCAAAAGATTTGGGGAAATGTTATTGGTATTAAATTATTTATGGGATCACCTATGATTCCCTAAGCACTTTTCATGGAGACATAGTCTAAGAGAGAAAAGTAGACAGAAGTTACAAGAAGGGGGTAAACAAAAAAGGGAATGGTCATCTAAAGTTTATCCATATTACCCAGAGAGCTACAAATATAAAATTGGGCTGGAAATCTCAGATCAAGCTTTCCATTAGATTTCTTCCTGCTTTCAGTTGAGCTAGAAATACCATGAGTCTTTTTCACAGAGTTTTTGACTTTCTACTTCCAGTCTCAATCAGAACCATATCATTCAAAAATATGTGACAATGAAAAATAATGTGGGGAGTAAACCAAACTTTATGAACTTCCAAAAAGGTTTAATTCTAGTTTGGATCAAAGATTCAGAATGGCTCTAATTTTATCTGAATTGGTTCACCCATCTTTGTGTGGACCAGGTTCTATTTTTATGCTGGTTTTGCATGGCTGTGTAGCTGAGTACAAAAAAGAACCTAAATAACCATTTCCTTTATTGTCTGAATTTTAGTACTATGGTATTGAGCAACTATTTTGGTTGAGTTCACTGTGACCATATGTTGCTATGATGGTTCACAGTATTAGTATACTTAGAATTATTCATTTTATTCTCTCTATTTTCCAGCAGACCCACTGACCATTTAACAACATGGATCAAATCTACTCTGATATAATAATAATGTTCTACTTAAACAAATTAATGCCATTTAGATTAAATTAGAAACTTGAAATTAATAAAATGAGATATTTTATGGAAACATTATGTTTTTCTGGTCACTCTGGTTGCATAGAAATTACCAGCAGGGAAAGATATAGTTTACTAAAGTATGACTAAGTATATCTTTGCAAACTCTGACATGTCATTGTGATCTAGGAAAATCAAATAAATGAAAATGTAAACTATCGTTAGTGTTATTTTAGGGGTTCTTTACAACAAAAGACATTAAATAAAAAATGGAGGGGAGGGAGAGAATTTTTTTTCTTTCTCCTGCCCTAGATTTAAAATATAGCTGTGTGAAACTGTTAAAAATTGAAAATCCCAGCCTGATGTGGTACCACGTTACAGATGTTGGGCCTTATCCTGAGAGGTGCTGAATACCTGTAATGCCTATTAACTTTAACATCTTACACGAGTATAGTACTCTACATAATCCTTTGTTTGGGTTTCCTAAGCCAGTAGCTCTCAACCTTTCCAGACTACTGTACCCCTTTCAGGGGTCTGATTTATCTTGTGTACCCCCAAGTTTCACCTCACTTAAAACCTACTTGCCTACAAAATCAGACATAAAAATACAAAAGTGTCACCGTACACTGTTACTGAACAATTGCTGACTTTCTCATTTTTACCATATAATTATAAAATAAATCAATTGGAATAGAAATATTGTACTTACATTTCAGTGTATAGTATATAGAGCAATATAAACAAGTCATTGTCTGTATTAAATTTTAGTTTGTACTGACTTCACCTGTGTTTTTTATGTCCCCATGTCTCTCATATAGAGCAATATAAACAAGTCATTGTCTGTATTAAATTTTAGTTTGTACTGACTTCACCTGTGTTTTTTATGTAGCCTGTTGTAAAACTAGGCAAATATCTAGATAAGCTGATGTACCCTCTGGAAAACCTCTGCATAACCCCGGGGGTACACATACTTCTGGTTGAGACCCAAAGGCTCCCAGTTGCAAGTTTTAACTTGCAAAAATGTATTCAATCTTACTTCAATAGCAGCTTGATTTCACTCCTATTGAAGTCAATGGCGAACCTCTGACTGACTTCAGTGGTTCAGGATCAGGTCCTAAATTACTTCCTCAATGGGAGCTGCAGTTGTCAAGCACCTGTCAGGCTCAGGCTCATTGTACATGCCTCAAAACACCAAGTAGGTTGACTTTTTTAAAAAATAGGAGCCTAACATTAGGCTTTCAAATAAGTAACCTGATTTTCAGAAGCTGAGCACCCAACAGCTCCCACTGCAGTCACTGGGAGCTGCAGATGGGTGCTCATCACTTTTGAAAATCAGGCTACTTAATAAGGGTCTGAATCTGGCTTTGGGGACGGGATTTTCAAGAGCACACAAGTGAATTAGGAGCACAAGTACCACTGGCTTTCTATATGACTTATGCTCTTAAGTCACTTGGGCACTTTTGATCCTAGAAGACTAACTTTAAGCACCCATTTTTGAAAATCTCAGCCCAAGTCTCCTGATTCCCAACACTACATCTAGTGCTCTAAACCATAATAACCTCTTTTGCAAGCCACTTTGTATGTCTACAATTCAGTATCCTTATCAGTTCCCCCAATTGTGTGCTCCTCTATTACTTGCTCCTTTGCCTCAGTTCTTTGTCCAGGGCCCCCTCGCTGTAGAACCAGATTCCAAGGACCTTGCCTTTATCCACTTTTCTTATACCTTGACTCTGTATACTCAAAGTTATACATTCTGTGATTATTTTCTTTGTCAGCACAGAAAATAAACATGAATTACCATTAGATTAGAACTCATCTGGAGTTAGTTACGTCATGACCACGCTACAATGATACATTGTCATTTATTCATTGCTCCTTTATTTTGTGATTGCTTGAGAAATTAGTTATTGGTCCCAGTTTTGCCCTAAGTGATAGACTCAACTGAACTTTGAAGTCAATGTGAGTTCCACCTGTGTCACTGAGGGAAGCATTGGCTCCTGTATCCCTTAACCTTGTCTCAGCACTGTGGGAAGCAAAGTGTTATCCACTTTTACAAATCACAAACAGAAAAGAAAAACAGCTTTATTCTGCGGTCACACTGTTCTGTATCTTGAGAATTCTACACATTCTCTTATGCACTTCTAAGACATCTATCACCATGGTATCTAAGCCCCACATCAATATATCGAGCATTTCAGTGTATCCTGCTTTAATTTTGTGTCTCTCCATGGTTTTCTTTTTCTTTGGCTCTCCTGTGCCTTCGTTCCTTCTTCCTTGCCTACCTTTCTTCTTTCTCTCTCCTCATCTCAGACAAATGGTGCAATGTGAAGGTGAAGTAATGGGGGAAACGCTGAACTATACCTTTATCTATGCTGAACAGACATTTTGGATAGTGACACCACCTGCCAATGTGTAGAAATTGATTAATTTGCTATTGGACCACCGCTACCAAGTCTCTCAGGATAGAAATTAAATTCTTCTCTGGAATGAAATTTTCCCCCTCATCCTTTTGATCTTGACAGATTCCGTTTGGGGGCTGGGATTCTAGAAGCTCTGCCACTACACATGGGCAGGGAGACAACAAATGAACTTGGCTAGAAACTCTTTATTCATTTGTGCTAAGGGTATCAGACTATGACTTGTTTGGCTTTTTTGAATGTTAACCTTTAGTTTTCTTCCTTTTATTAAATCCCTTTCTATCCTAAGTCTTGTCTTGTTTTGTACCAACATTCTGTTTATTTCTTAGTATCCTGATATCCTTCCTCCCCCTGTTATGGGAGCAGAGATTTCACAAGTCAGATGAGTCACTGGAGGGCTTCGGGGCTATACATTAAATACCATTGTCCTTCCTTTTGATGAAATACTTTCATCAACAATTTGGTATCGTATGAAAACTTAAAATCTTGAGGATCACGGCTAATGCACTTGACACTGCATCTGAAAACAGCAACCATGGCAGTGCTGATTTTGTGTGACAAAGAAAATCCGATCTCCAATTTTGTTCATACATTTGCACATACAATAGGGCAATTAAAAGGACAGGCGTTGCATCGGCATGCAAGATAACTATTGGCAAATGACAATATGGTATTTGCACATAAAACAAGTCTCTGTGCAGTTTTTCACAGGAAAAGTCAAAGCCAACATGTTTAGAATACTTCATTGCCTCAACCTTTTGCCACAGCCCTGAGTGATGTCACTGGCTGACCCACTTACCATTCCCTCTTACTTACATGGTCATATCCTTCACTAAATTTAATTTTTGGATGCCACTGGGAACCAGTTTTGGTTTGGCTTTTGGGACTTTTATACTTTTTTTTTTTAAAGTTTTTGGACTTGCTATTAATTTAGGGTTGTGACTGGAGTACTATATTTTGTTTCACAGCACTACACCGTACAGACAAATAATCAGCTCCCATTAAAATGTACAAGGCTGACACAATATTTATCACACTAGTCATGTCCCATTTTGCATTGTGCTGATTGTTTGTCTCCTTTCTCTTGTTGCCCCATTTGCTTTTGATGACCTTCAATCATTGTGTCCATGGCAACTAACAGAATGGGTTGCTAACAAGAAAAAATGCTACTGAATTTCAGAAAACCTGCTTCTCCAAGGTTTGATACACATGTTTTATTACGTTAAATTTGTTAAAGAAGCTACACGGAGAGAACTTCAAGGTTGCATGGTAAAGCACTCAAAGCTGGGAAATCACAATATTAAGGTTACACACATGGCCTCAATTCTGTCCCTTTCTGCATACATTCTTGTCCTCCCAGGGAGCCTTGCTGCAGGGAGCTGCAGGGACACAGGAGCACAAAGATCTGGCATCGTAGTACATGGCATCACCCCACAAATGAACAATTCGAGAGGAACTCCACGAGGGGAATCGTGTAGAATTATTTTCCCCCTTCACTATGGGAAGGTCTACTATGGGAAGGTGCAACCAGGCATTATACTGAAAGTGGTCTACGCCAGTCAAACCTAACTTCCCTCTCTACCTGTTTCATGGAGCCAAAGCCCACTATCTTTGGACAAGTGTTTAGTAAAGACTAAAACCCATATTCTTCATGAGTACAATGATACAATGATGCCAAAATCATCTTATTAACAAGGCAGAAGATCAATTAATGACAAAGCTGTAGCCCCGATGATAACCAGTACTTTTCCTCTGGCAGTGAAGCTCCATAGTGCCCCACTCCGCAGTGCTCACATCAGGAGCTTAAAAGCCACAATGTAGCCCAACACGTCACTTGTAATTTAAGAGTAAAAACCATGAAAATTTAACTTGATTTTCCTATCCTGATGCAGCATGTGCTTAGCTGCTGGGGTTTTGGAGAAGTCCATTGTGTAAGTTTTTTATTAACAAATACATGAGGAAACTTGTAAATGAAGGAGGAATTTGGAACATGATGTTTGTCTTCAAGAACTCTCTAACCAGGAAGATGAATACGCTATGAATAAGTTAGATAAAGTGCCAAGCATTTATGAGAGCCATTTTCTTTCAGCTGCAGCCCACGTGCTGACGCAGAGATTGCTTTTATGTTTGTACCTGAATTTCATAGACCTGTTTGTGGTAAAACTGTGCATTTCATTTCTGATTTTTAAAAAAGAAAGAAAGTGCAAACAAGTGATCTCCCCAAGTGAGAGGCGGTTCAGTGTTATAAAAATTTATACTAAGCTAAGTGAGCTCAGCAAAGATCCTTCTAAAAATTACAGGCAGACTTTCAAAATCATATTCACAATCACAGACAGAACCAGCTAATGGCCCAGTCTTGCCTTTCTTATCACAAGAGAGTAGTTAGTATGACCTTCATAGGGAAAACCCACTCCTAGTGTCAAAATGAGATTTCACTCACAGTAGATTGTTCTGCATTGTTCTGTCATGCAAGAAGCGACACATCTTGATGGAATATAGCCTATGCCCTCCTTCATGTCCAGACAGAAGGTTTAATTTCCAAGGCCACACAGTGAGTTAGCAGCAGAGCTGAGATTACCTTTGTGGAGTTTCTGGCTCCCAGCCCTAATATCAATCCATAGACTTTAAGACCAGAGGGAACCATCATGATCATCTAGTCTGCCCTCCTGCACATTCCAGGTCACAGAACCTCACTCACCCTCTCCTGTAATAGACCCATAACCTCTGACTGAGTTACTGAAGTCCTCAGGTCATGATTTAAAGACCTCAAGTTTCAGAGAATCCACCATTTACGCTACTTTAAACCTGCAAGTGACCCATGCCCCCACGCTGCAGAGGAAGGCAAAAAACCTCTGCCAATCTCACCGGGCGGGAAAATTCCTTTCCAACCCTAAATATGGCAATCAGTTAGACCCTGAGCATGTGGGCAAGTACCAGGGAATGAACTCTGTAGTAACTCAGAGCCCTCCCCCATCTGGTGCCCCGTCTTTGGCCATTGGGGATATTTGCGACTAGTAGTCACAGATCGCCTACATACCATTGTAGGCAATCTCATCATACCATCCCCTCCATAAACTTCTCAAGCTCAGTCTTGAAGCCAGTTAGGTTTTATTGCTCTCACTGCTCCCCTTGGAAGGCTGTCCCAGATTAGTCCCAATCCACATGCTGCCTACTCAAAACTCCAAGGTGCTTGGTGCCTAGCAGGGAAGCTGCTGGACCCTTATAGTGATCCAGCTCTGCTACTGCCACTACTGTGGAGTAGGGCTGCTGAGTATTTTCCAATAGTTTTGTAAGGATAATTTAAAGGAAAATAGTTGTTGCTTTTTTAAAAAAAGCAATGTTTACTCAAACCCTCAGAGCAACTAGTACACAATGCATAATACATGTGACAAAGCCCAGCAGACACACACACTGTTCCAGGAGGAAGGTGCCCCACTTCAGAAGTGTGCCCCAGGGCAGTTTGTGTGCAGTGAACCTGCAAGGTCTTCCCACTGGTTTTTAACTTCTTGAAATGACTGTAAGACTAAGCAAGGCCTTAGGCTAACTCTAGTGTCTCTAGCACACTGTCTCTGAATTTAACAGGAAGTTTGCCTACATTTATTAAGTTATTGTTTTCCTCCATTAAAAGAATATGCCACTGTTTCCACATTCCATGGAAAAATACTATGAATTCTGGTATTTCTCCATGGAAGATGGAAACAGTGGCATATTCCATGTTCAACAGTTTCATTGAAGGGCAAATCCTGCTCTCACTGAAGACATTGAGAGTATTGTTATCACTTTTAATAGATATGAGCTTCAGTGAAGGGTTTATGGCTGAGACAGGCAGAATGGGTGGACACATAGGGCAGCAAAGTACTAGGCATGGTAAATTGTTCAGTATCTCTTTGTGTCTCTGTGAGCTGGTGGGGATGGACATTTGCCAGTTTGCATAAGGCAGCCCAAACTCAGTGACCCACTGTCCCCTTCTACCACTTTAGTCTGCAGTTTGTTCTGCTGATCCTCAATCAGGAAAGTCTGCTGGCCAGTTAGCTGAAGAATTACCCAGCAGGCTACACCAACTGAGAGGCCTTGAACTTTGAAGATCTTGAGCACAGGCCTCAAAATCTGTTCAAATGGCTTTCCCAGATATCTTTAAAACTTTTTGGGCTGACGTCTGACTCCAGTATATTATGGACTGAGTCTTGTAGTGTTTATTCAGGCACTGAGGTCAACATTAGAGTCAGTGCTCACTTTACCTGAGTAAGAATCAAATGAATCAAAGGTAGCATGGCCTGAAGACTAGGGCACAGGATTGGGCATCTAGAAACCTGGGTTTTATTTCCATCTTGGTCACTAACCTGCTGTGTGACCTTGGGCAAGTCACTTCACCTCATCATGACTCTGTTTCCTCTTCCATCCTTCTTCTGTCTTGTGTATTTAGATCGTAAACAGAGAGTGTCTGTTGCTATGTGTGTACAGTGCCCATCACAAACAGCTCCTAGGTGTTACTGTTATATAAATAACTATTGTAATATTGAGAACTACAGAACTTGCCCCAAGACTATGTGAAAACAGACCTCTGAAGACTCACTGACTTTTAGATATCTGAGAGTTTATATTAACAAGTATTCAGCTAAATGAGATTTGACTATGCTTCTAAGGCAAAAAACAAACAAACCCACACACCCATGTGTGTATTATACAATGGAGGGCCACACTCATATTCTTAGTGCATTCAACCCCTTTATCAAAAGATTTTAAATTAACTATTTTATGTAAAATAACATGAAAAGGGTGAGGAGAGAGAGAACGACACAGAATATTATAGTGGCAAACACATCAGAAATGAGAGCAAATAAATGGTTCTATAGGAAAATAAAAGCTTTGTATTTGTCAGGACATGTGGAAGCTTTCACAGTATCTTCTCAAGAATGGGTAACACTCTGACAGGGTAATGCTGACTCATCAATGTTTCTTTAATTATCAACAGCATCAGGTTTTCCAGATTTAATGTATCACATACGCTGCAGCAACAAGCAGTGGCAGCTGGGGAATATTTTCCTTTCCAGTACTTGGCCAGCAAGCAGCTGTTGCAAACAATGAAGGTGAAATTATGCTGGTGCTTTTTGTGAGCAAAAAAATAAGGGCTAAATTAGTAGGATAAATTATTTGCAATGATGAATCTGACCAGCTCTCAGTCCCATTCCAGAAAAGCTGTCCACATGGCTGGATCCTTCTGTCCACAAGGAGTCCCAGCCAAGTCAATGAGACTACATGTGGGTCAGAGGGTCTGCTCATGTGGATCACTATGCAAAATCAAGACCATAGTTATTACTATTCCATCCTCAGTTTGGAATTTCTTTAACCTTTTCACATCTTGGATACTGCAAACATAATATTTTGGCCCCAAATATGTAAACTGGAGACTAGAAGCCAATTTAAATATTTTACACAGGGCTTTTATGACTATTATTGCTCATCATTAAAATACTATCCCATCAACTGCAGACCTATTCCTCCAGATCCCTTCCAGGGAGACATTTAATGTATTCCATTTTCTGTGCATTGGTTTAATGCCATTTTTTTTATTAATAAACCTAATAAAGCTTAGGGAGATCTCAGCTAACTTGTGTTCAGTACACGTCCAATGTTTAGAAGAGTATCCATAGTATCAGGCTGTTAAGGAACATAATTATACTGCCCAGAAATACCTAATTCAATTGTGACTTGCCAGACCTTCCTTCAGAATATCTGTGTAGTCATTTTATTTACGATAGGCAGCTTGTTGCCCAATTAAACTGTAGGGCCTTTGTATGATGCACCTTTTTAGAGTTTTCTAGTAGGAAATTTTACACTAAGAGGAAGAACTTTGTTAAAAAAGAGTCTTTCACTGCATGCCTTACAGCACACCGGAGATGCCTGTTTGTCAAATCATGCCTTGTCATTTGTTATTGCTTACATAAATCACGGGTATCAGGAGAAATCACAAGTAAGCTTTGGGCTACCCTTTGTACACTCTTGTGATACAATCAGTCTCCTTACCTTTCTAGGCTCAGAGATGTATCAGCCTACTTATTAGCATTGCAATCCGTGGGGAAGACAAGGAGCCTAACTGAGCACTGCATTACTCTAGCTTTAAGCTGGTGGAGAGTCACACCTATCTAATTAAAATGTTCAAAAATAGCTCACCACAGAAAATGCACAGAGCTGCCCACAAGTTGCACTGGAGGGCCTAATTCTGATCTCACACCCACACAAATCAGGAAAAACTCCACAGAAGTCAGAATCAGACCAGAGCATTTAAAACAGGCCAAGAAGACTGTTTTAGGCGTAATTCAATGTTTTCCTTTACTTTCTATTGCCAAAGACTTTAATTGCTGGTAATGCCAGCCCAACTTCCTATGCTGTAAGGACTGGCCACTGAAAGCCGTTCTAGAATAGCGAAACTAGCCTTGCTCGCAACAGGCCAACAGCTCCACTCCTGTTCTATTGTGCTCATATTTCAGGGTGACCAAAATAGCCGCATTCAAGACAAGGCATTGAAGAGTCTTGTTGGTTTTCTTGATTCAGTGCCTAAAATGACAAACATTACCTTTTTAATGATGCCCACTATCATAATGCATAATGCCCTATGTCTAGGTATAATCAATTTATTCTCCTGTTTAAATGTGCATATATCTATAAATAACATTTCTCCTGTGCTAAAATAGACGTAATACGTTTATTAACCCCCCCCCCACACCTCATCATAATAATGGTGTGTATATATAACTCTCTGAGTAAGCTTTAAATCATCATAGAAGGACTTTAAGGAGTAAAGTACAAAAATAGCTCGCTACAAGGATCTGATACAAGTCAGAACCCATTACAGACACATGCAACCTCCTAAAGAGCGTTAGCTGACAAAGACATGAAATATTTTTCCATTAATATAATTACATTTCCATTTTAGCGCTAAGATTTCAATCTAGGCTGCAGTGAAAACCTTCGCAAAGGACCTGGTCCTGCAAGGTGCTGAGCAGGTGGATTTCAGTGGGAGTTTAGGGTGCTCAGCACTTCACCGGATCAGGCCCTAACAGAGCAAAGAGTGGTTTGGAAAAGCACAATTTCAGAATGACAGAACAAACCTGCGTTCCTGGAAAAGACCCTGAAGGCTGACAACTAAGTGGTAATTGTGGTGTGTCTTTGCAAGCATTTGTCAGCACCGGAGTATTAGTCCCACACTTGTTAAGAAGGCCTTTTATTTTTTTCTTTTAACGTTGCTAATTGATTCATATAAATCCAGGATTCCTGAGCCCATGCAATATCCTGGGGGAAACCCTGTAAGGCGAGTGCTGGCTAACAATTAGGGGGGGTCTCTTTGCAAAAGTGTTTTTAAAAAATGCAACTAATGAACATTTAAAACCAGAGACTCCACTGCTGCAAAACCCCAGCAAGGAAGAGGTAAATAGGAGGAGAAAATTTAGCCAGGTAAAAGTTGACCCCTAATCAATAACTTTCTCCACAAAGCAGGAAGTGTTGTCTAGTGATTATAATGGTCAAATGAGAGTCATGGATCCTTGTCCTGTTGCTGCTGTGTGACTTCTCTCATTCCACCTCTGGTCTTTCATCCACCCATTGGTGAAATATATATCTATAATGTCCCCCTTGCAGCCACGCTAGGTGGCTGAAATTTGCCAAGGACCTTGAGCTATGTGAAGTACCGTAAAGTAGGGAGCACAGCAATCCATCCGGCTTTCACTGCAGCCAGCTGTGCAGCAAGCTCCAGCACACAGAGAGAGAGAGAGAGAGAAGTGGTCCTGTGAAGGCTGGGAATGTTTCACTGGAAGTTTGAATTCATCAAACCCAACTTGAAACCGAAGGGGCTGCTTTATAGTCAGCCCCTTGCAAGCCAAATGGCTGTTCACCAGCAGCATCATTGATGAGAAAAGCACTGAGGGCTCACACAGCTCTAGCAGCAACAAGAAAATGAAGTTAGTAACATTAGCTTACAGGCATCAGGGTTGTGGCAAGCTGAGATTCCTGCCTACAACGCCAAATGGTCTGGTTTCCCTGTTCCTTGCCCTGCCAACCCCAACCCTTGTACTATCTTGTGATAAATGTCTATTGTGGGCCAGGTGAGTTTTCTTACGCTGGTTTGTACAGCACTGAGCACAATGAGGCTCTGCTCCTTGACTGGGGCCCCCAGAAGTTACTGTGGTAGCAGCAGTAAAGTAATAAGAAGAAGAAGATGTACAAATATAATCATAATAATCTAAACAGAAATTAGAGCATCAGTAGAGTCAATCAAACAATTATGAGCTAGAACCTTTTCCAGCAAAAAGGCCCTTATTCAAAAATGAAAAATTTCACATAAAATAGTCTGTTCCTTTGAGCATTTTTAGTTCCCAAATTTTTTGACAAAAATTTTCATATAAAATTTAGCCAGTAAATTTTTACCAATTTCAAAACAAAAACAGGATTAAATATTTGATTAAAAATCCACAGAAAATTGAAAAATCAGACAAATTATAATATGTATAATGTAATTAATGTGTATATATTAATTGTAATTGTATTAAATTATTATAATGCACAATAATTATTTTATTATAATAATATTTCAACATTTTGATGAACAATGTTTTGTTTTTCTCCAAACTCTCTAAACCAGTGAGTAAAAAGTTGTGAAAAGTATATTCGACTGCCCAGAAGAAGCACACAAGGTGAGAACATATAATATATTGTTTGAAATCTAATAACACACTGGTCATAAATGTCACTGTGAAATGTTTATAAAAACTCTGTAGGTGACATTATGGTTATTCTCTGATATAATGTCCTAGGGATTGTAAACAGACAAAGGTGACAAAACAGGTTTCTTCTATATAAAGGGGAAAGAAAATATAGCAGCAGATGCCCTGTCCAGGAAAGAGGGCTCTGACCTGCTGCCTCCAGGTCAGCCAGTGGCTAATCTTCCTGCAGCTTTGTAAACAAGGAGGTGTGATCCTAAGAACATCCCAGTGCCAGAGGGCAAGGGGCTCACCGGTAATGAGTTCTAACTGGCCTGACCACTTCAGTGTGCCTCAGCTCACTGTAGTTATAATCTGTATCTAAAAGGTGTCATGTAAGATATCATTGGAAAATTAAGAACTCACTGATCATTAATATTTCTGCATGATGTATGCACAGGGTGTGTACAAAAAGTTCTGAATATGCCCTCGAATTATATTCTTAAAATGTGATGTGGCTTTGTGTCTTTAGAGGAACAAACAAACAAACCTGTTATTTCTCTGAACCGTCCAGGAGAGGGCTGGACATTTCAGGGCAGACAGTCTTGGAGAAATTTGGGACTTGGGAGTGTTTTGGGGTCACCTTGCTGGTTGTAACTAAGCCAAAGTGGGGCTAGACAGGCTCTTGGGGTCAGGGTGTGACCTACATGCTTGTAGGCTGGCTGTGAACATCTGAGGCAGGGAGTTAAAGTAGCAAAGTATTTGAGGCATTCAGGGTTACTGGGCAGACAGTGGCATGACCCCTCACTGGTCTGGATTGCCCCTGTAGTCTGTGACACCTATATAATAGAAAGAGAGAGAGTGAGAGCACTAAAGAACATAGGAATATAGACATCAGCACCACACTGTATCATACCCAATGGTCCATCTAGTCCAGTATTCTGCCTCTAGCAGTGGTCAGAACCGGATGCTTCAGAGGAAGCAGTGATCAAGCAGTTAATAAGGTTAGTATAGCCTGACCAATGCTGTCTGTCTTGCTGCAGAGGTGTACTATGAGGTATAGCAGGAATCTCTGGTTTTAAATGTAATTCATTTTCTTATTTAGGATGATCCCTGAGAGTCTGAAATAACTGGCACCGGCAAATCTAAGCATGGGTGAGTGATAGTATTAATGGGGATTGCATGGAGGAAGGAGCTTCACTTGAAAAAATAATAATAAGATGATTTCTTCCTGTGTGATTGAATTTCCCAGTTTCACAGTTCAGCTTCTTGTGAGAGGCTAGACAGCCACCAGGTTGAAATGTCAGAGCAGGGCAGCTGAGGAATAGAGCACTGCCTGGAGAGCAAGCCTCAGACTAACAAATCTCAGATTAATGGTTTGTCCCATTTGGGTTTAAATTAATTATGTTTTAACTCATCCAAGTGCTTTGGGAATTAAGACATAACATAGTTCAGAGGGGCTTGGGGTTTTTTTTGGGGTGGTTTTGGTTTATTTGTAACAGTGTAGAAAGGGTTAAAATATATCTAATAAATGTAAACCAAAGAGAACAAGCTGTAATTTAATATATGTCAGACAGGCTATAAAGAAAAAAACCTGTTCCAAACCCACTACATTTTAGTGTTCTAGCCACATGTCTGTCTAGCCTTTGTCAGGAAACTAAACCGCGTAAGGATTTTATTATTGATACTCTTTACAACCTGGATGGACTGACTTTATTGGGCTTTGAGGTTTTTATTGCTTATATTTATATTTCCATTGGGGCACTGAACTTCCTATTTGAAAAGTTATGAGAGAAGAATTTGAGTGCATTTCCTCTGTGAAAGAGCTCCTGTAATTATATCAGGGAGTGCTGAAAATTGGATATTGGATTGGCAGATAACCCAGGAAATGTGATACTGGTGGACGTGCATATACAGAGCTATATTGCTCCTGCTTTGAGCAGGGGGTTGGACTAGATGACCTCCTGAGGTCCATTCCAACCCTGATATTCTATGATTGATGCTTTAGTATATCCAGCCTTTTGGACGCTTCTAACAGACCCTTTGAAAAGGCTTTAGGATTTGACCCCTCCCCCCTCCGTACCTCTTGTTATTCTAATCTTTGGAATCCTTGTTAAACAGCTTTTTCTGTGTGGGGGGATTACCTTGATACAATAATGAACTGGCTAGTGTGTACGTATGCCACTTCCCTCTACTGGATGCAATTGGAACTGCTCAACTGTGGAAAATAGACCTTATTCTGATAATAAATTAAAATGCATTTCTTTCATTTCAGTTAGCAGGGCCCTGTGCTTTTAGAGCTGGAACAGCTGTAATAATTCAGATGTTTCTGTGAGGAGCGAAATACAGCTACACAGATAAATAGGGTCTAGTCTCCACTCATTTGCCCTGTTTTAAATCAGGAGCCACTTAAGTTATGTCAATGGAGTTACACCAGTAAGTGAGAAGAGAATCAAGCCAATACAGTTCTAACTCTGTGGGTGCTGTGCAGGTCAAAGCAGGCATGGTGTGCTCTGAAGCATAATGACAATGGTGAAGTCCCTAAGGGTACGAACACACTGCAATTAAAAATCCGCGGCTGGCCCATGCCAACAGGCTCGGGCTTGCAGGGCTCAGGCTAAGGGGCTGTTTCATTGTGGTCTAGATGTCTAAGCTCAGGCTACAGCCTGAGTTCTGGGACCCTCCCTCCTCACGGGGGGCTTCACCTGGAAAATGTTCAAGGCCAAACATCTGTACCACAAGGAAAGAGCACCTTAGGCCGAGCCCCATGAGCCTGAGTCAGCTGGCATGGGCCAGCCGTGGGTTCTTAACTGCCATGTACACGTATTCCAAGTGGCCTTGGATTTGTTACAGTTTGTGACTAGGTATTTTGGGTGAAGATCCCAATGTAGTGAAAATATCCTCAGATCTCTAATACGTGGGTGGAGTGCTTTGGCTATATTTCTCCCAAGCTCTCTTAAACAAACCACCATGAAACCACTGAAAACAATTTTCTCTTCTTGAACTAGACATTTTTTGCCCAGAATATGTCAAGCGACTGCAGTGAAGCTGGGAAGGGAGTTATGTTTTTATACAATGGCAGAATGGGTTGCATTGGCAACCAAGTGCAGCTATGTAGTATTTATCTAATCTGGGGCCAGACTCTGGCTTGACCTTGAATGGGAGAGGAGAGAGCCAGAAACCTGGATAGATATGCACCCTGGCATACCCTGCATCCAGGCCAGTCACAGCTCAGGAGAGCGCAGGGCTTTCACCCTCCCTTTTCCCAGTGGGATGCACCCTAAAGGAGAAGGGCAGTGAAGGCAGGGCCATGGGTCGGGAGAAGAACTGCATTCCCTGGGGGGATTGTAGGAGCAGGCATACTGTGCATTGGGGAGCTCAAAAAGGATTTTCTGGGGCAGAATATCTTCCTCAGGCTCCTCCATGGGGTGATGCACCTCCCTTTGGACTGTGGGCAGTTTGCACAACTTTGCCTGTACTTTTAGCTAAATCTTACAAAGCCAAAACATCATCAAAGAATGAGAATGGATTTCTATTCCAAATGTAAAGCTATGAAGAACATAACCTGATTAAACAGATTTTTAATGGTGCTGGCTAATTATATTGTGTTCATGTGATTTCTGTTACTTTATTTCTTTTTGAATTTATCAATGGAAACTCATTTACTATGGATAAGATATTAATCTCAATGCCAGACAAACTACCACTGCATTACTCATTGGCTTGTGTTGATTTTGGAATTAATTGCTGGGTCTTTAGGTGCACTGTGTCTAGTTATGCTAATAAACAACATTGAGTGATTTTCTTTGCTAGTAATTTGCTGCTCACTAAAGAAACAATTCCGTATCCTGAAGAACCTAGGATCTGATTGATAATCTGTGTCAGGATGGCAATTACTCTAACCTTATTCTTACACAGAATGTCATATCATCCTTAATATGAACATTTTCCTGGTGCTGGAAGTGTGCATTGTCAATAATTATAGCATGTTGCTATTCTAATTAAATTCATTATGGTAAACATATGGTAATATCTTAAAGCTTTGAAGAAATCTTTAAATGTACTTTCATATTTTAATATCAGAGTGACTTTATACATGGTTTCTGCTTACTGTGTACTCTAAAGTTACTTCAACCCATTTTCTACCTAGGACCTGTATACTCCACTTTCATGAAAAATTAAAAGCAATGGGAGGAGAAAGTGTATGTTGAAAATGCTTAGGGATTCTATGCATGGACAATATACCACATCGACCCTACTTTGAGGAAGAGTAGATGGTGGTCTAGAAGGGAAGAGGAAAACATAACCCATAGATGTTAGCTTAGTGCACTCCACGGTCTAGCCTACAAAGAAGCCCTGATCCAGCAAAGTACTTAAGCATGTACTTCTACTGTAAGCATATGGTAATCCTACTGCCTTCAATCTCTGAGTAGATAATATCTTCCAGAACCTCCACTCCCACAAAGTCTGCAGTAAGGCTGGCTCCATAATGCCACAATATAAATCCATGGCACACTCACAGCCTTAATATTGCGTATTGTTCTGGTCATCCCATCTCAAAAAGATATATTAGAATTGGACATGGTTCAGAGAAGGGAAAGAAAAATGATTAGGGGTATGGAACAGCTTCCATATGAGGAGAGATTAAAAAGACTTGGGCTGTTCATCTTAGAAAAGAGACAACTAAGGGGGGGATATGATAGAGGACTATAAAATCATGAAAGGTGGGGGAAAAATGAATAGGGAAGTATTATTGACCCCTTCACATAACACACAAGAACCAGGGATCACCCAATGAAATTAATAGACTTAAAACAAACAATAGGAAGTACTTCTTCACACAACACATAGTCAACCTGTGGAACTTGTTAATGGGATGTTGTGTAGGCTAAAAGTATAACTGGGTTAAAAAAATAATGAGATATATTCATGGGGGACAGGTCCATCGATGGCTGTCAGGGACATAACCTCATGCTTTGGGTGTCCCTAAACCTCCAACTGCCAGAAGCTGGGACTGGTCAACAGGGAATGGATCACTCAGAATTGCCCCATTCTGTTCATTCCCTCTGAAGCATCTGGTACTGGCCACTTTCAGAGACAGGATATTGGGCTAGATGGACCATTGGTCTGACCACTATGGCCATTCTTATGTTCCTATAAATAACAGCAGTCATACCATCTTTGGCTTGAGATGAAAAACCAAGGTCCTGAGCACTTGTGGTCATAAAAATCCCATTGCAGTTTTGTAAAGACTTGGCATGATTGAAAGTAAAGGAATTATATTCAGCCCTAGAGAACCTACATTCCCTCCTAAAGTGACATTTGGATAGGGTAAATCTTCTTCACTTCCACTCCTACTACTGGATATTCTGGCCTCAGTTTAGCAGAGCACTGAGCCATGCACTAAACTGTAAGCACAAAAATCAGTGGAAGGCCCCAAATGCAGTGGATTCTCTATGGTCCCAGTGGGCCATGGTAAGCAGGCCATGCAGTGAGCATGGGGACATGGATCGGAGCTGTGGTGCCTCTTGTCCTGTATCCTGTTTCCAGCTGTGCTCAGATGCCTGAGAGAAAGATGCAAGAACACCACAGTAGGCAGATGTGGGATAAGCTGCCCTTATGAATGACTCATCCTAATTTGTAATAGTTAGAGAATGACTTACTCCCTGCATCATGAAGTTTCTATCCCTTCCAAAACCCTTTGTGTTCATTAACTGGTATAACTCTGAATATTTGTGTTGTTCATCAAAATGTCCAAACCCTCTTTGCCTATAAGTTCTTGGCCTTGATGACATGCTGTGGCAATGAGTTCCACACTATGAGACATATGCAGAGCATCCTAGCATCCTTTGCGTGCCACAGAGCAGTGCTTCACAGTGGTTCTGCAGCAGGAGGAAAGGGTCTTGGGCTGGCCGGGAAAGAGTCAGGGGCAAGGGGCCTGATCCAATTCCTGTTGAAGTCAGTGGAAGTCCCTTTCCATTGATTTCAGTGGGTTGTGGATTGTGTCTGTGACCAGAGGGTCCACAGCTACATGGGTCCACTTGTGAAAACTTTGAATGCAGAGCATCAGCTTTTACTACTGTCTTGTAGCGGTTATATTAATAGACGTGGAGAAGCTACACTGATACTATGGAGTCTGAGGAGAGGAGGATTCCTTTCCTTCTGGGTCCTGCCCAGGCTTTGTACAGAGTAGCAGTACCATCCAGCCATGTGTGTGTGTTCACTGAAAGCCGGGAAGTTAGTTGCTAATCTCAGAGTTACACATGCTTGGTGAATAAGGAGATGATTTCTGATATTTCCATGAGGCAAAACCTCTTAGCAAATCAGCAGTGAGTCATTAACCATGACATTTGAGAGAGGCAATGGATAGGGTAACAAAAGAACATTTACAGATATTGCTTGTACTCTGCACTAAACAGGAGAAATACTTCTAGTTTTAATACCAGACTATAGAAAATGCAAACCATGCCTTAATTTTCTCTACATTTTGGTTTTCTCCTTTGCAGCCATCTGAAATGAATGATATAGACAGATCCTGGGATCGATGGTATAAATAATCTAGAGGAACTATTGGCTATAATTCCCATTTCTGCTTATGTGGGGCATTCAGAAATGTCCATTCACAATAAATAGCAATTAATGGAGGTGAGAAAAAAGAACTGGACATCTGATAGGCTTGTCAATTACTACCCATCCTGTTGTGTGCAGGAAGAGCCTCAGGCGTGTGTCACATAAGCACTGCCAGCAGGAAATTCCTGGCTGCCAGAATCACTTTTGGGGCATAGTAAGTCGAAGTGTTACATTCACATTTGAAGGTGTTTGGACACAATATAATCTGACACAAGGTCAGTCTATCAAGAGGGCTGAGAAGACGACAATCCCCAAGTGCAGTTTGGCATGCTACTAGTTGAAAGCGTAGAGGATTTTCAGTGCACTATAGCAGTGTCCACATGGCACGTTACTGCATAGGAAGCTGATGTGCTGTAGATTCACAATGGTTTAATGCCGTGCAGTAAGTTGCCATGTAGACAAGCCCTAGGACAGTAGTTCTCAAACTTTTGTACTGGTGACCCCTTTCACAAAGCAAACCTCTGAGTGCGACTCCCCCTTATAAATTAAAAACACTTTTTAATATATTTAACACCATTATAAAAGCTGAAGGCAAAGCGGGGTTCAGGGTGGAGGCGGACAGCTCATAACCCCCATGTAATAACTTTGCGACCCTCTGAAGGGTCCCGAACCCCTGCCCTAGGACTTGCTCAAAGAGGCTAAAGGGTGAGTCTAGAATCCAGGATACCTGACTCTAGAATACCAGTTGTCTTCTCAGCCCTCTTGATATAGTGACTTTGTGTCAGATTACAGTGTGTCCAAACACCTTCAAATGTGAATGTAACACTGATATGCCCCAAGAATGATTCTGCCAACCAGGAATCTCCTGCTAGCAATTGGCTGTCCCAACTATTGGCTGTTTAGGCACAACTTCCTTCCCATTTCTCCACAGCTGCAGAGGGCCCAGCCCACCGTGGAATCAATGGCTTTATGCTTCATGGAGAGAGTGGCAGGATCTGGACTCTCCTGCAGAGTGTTCACCCCTCTTGCCTGTCCAAGATCAGGAGCTCCTTCTGCATCCCTGGCAGGTTAGGGCATTTGTGGGCAGGGAAACAAACATGGGTAGAGCAGCAGCACAACCTACTGCAGGCTAGAGTGCAGGCAATCCACTACTGCTCGACAGCCATGTAGGGAAGGATTCTACCTTTCTCTCTCACAAATGCACCCTGTCCAAACTCAGCGACTCTGGTTTGATGCAGGAGAGTAGAATTTGTCCCCTAAGCTCTCTTTGCCTCAGTTGAGTGTTCTGAAAAATGGGTATAATACTGAGGTTCAAGCAGATATTGTGAGGCTTACTTAAATCATTAATATTGTTGAAGTGCTTTGAGATACTCAGGTGAAAGTTGTATGTAAGTGCAGATGTGTTATGAATGTTACTACATTATATGCTGACAGAAGGATAAGCTCCTTAAACTGAAGTATTTTGAGGCAGTGCAGTCGCAGGTCATAAAACAGATCTGGGAGTGAGGCACTCCTGAGTTTTATACCTGAATCCAATTTACAGCTCTGTGCCTCAGTTTCCCTAGCTGGTGATAGTACTGAATTACCTGTTGTGGAGAATGATTAGTCAATGTTTGTACAATGCTCTAAAGACAAAGTGCTATTTGAATGGCAGTGCTAATTATTAAGAATGAAAGAGATAATTTCAAAAAAAGTTTTGTCCTATGCCAGAATATTCATAGATAATCATTTTAGCATCTCAGCAAGGTAAGGATGTGATTACTTTAGCACTGCTGTGAAATATTGATCATCCACCAGTTCTCATTTATGACATTTTAAAATAACAAAGTAAGAACTGCCATACGGGGTGAGACCAAAGGTCCATCTAGCCCAGAATCCTGTCTTCCAATAGTGGCCAATATCAGGTGCCCCAGAGGGAATGAATAGAACAGGTAATCATCAAGTGATCCATCCCCCGTCGCCTATTCCCAGCTTCACCATAAAAATAAACAGGAAACCAACTCCACCATAAAAATACCTCGAAGGAACTAAAGGTAGGTCCATTAATAGGCACCTAATCAATAAAATCTTGGCCAGCTTGTTAGCTTTGATTTTGCAATATTTTCATGGTGAAATAGTTACTAATGCCGTGATCCTGCAAACGGATCTACCTGAGTATCTATGTAGCTACTGGGGCTCTATGCAGGAAGAAGGGTTCACGTGAGAGGGTCACTTTGCAGAATCTAGGTCTAGTTCACCATGTAGGGATATGATGCTGTCCATGGCCTCCTATTTGACTGCAATTAGTGGCTATGCAGCCACTATAAGGCAGAACATTCCATTTCTGAGCCCCACCAGCACATACCTAGCACAGAGAATAAGTCCTTTTATGGAGCAGGGATGGGGAAATGTGCTTTGCTTGTTGCCCAGGATTTCACCTGTTCTGTTTCATGGAATGCAAAAAGAGAAATTTGATAGAAACATAAACTACTCCTGCCGGAAGGTTACAGTGTAACACTCATTTATTTCTTAGAATTTAGAACAATAACACACAAGCACTCCAAAAACCCATAGAGAGACAAAGCAGGCTGCTCCCTAAAAACGAAGAGGCACAACTCACCCCGCTTTACTGTAAGCTAGCAATGTGCAAAACTGGTTCAGATGGTACTCAGATCACATGGCTTCCCTCCAAGCCTCCTAGCCTGCAAGCGGAACAAGGACATTTTTTACACTTACAGTGATAGCTTGTCATTTTTTAACACAGTGTCTGATATACCACATTGCCCAGAATGAATACTGGGGGGTTAATAATCATTTTGTATCAGGAAGGGTTATAGTGGACATTTTTTTACAACTTGTGTGCAAATTCCTTCAGTGCTGCCTAATTATTAACATGTAACTCAGCAGAAATGAGCATAGTAAATGGCCATTCTGATTTCTAAGCCAAGGTATGTGAATATAATGACTTTATTGACAATGAACTGATTAAAAATACTGGAGTTTAAATCAAATCCAGGAAGCAATAAATCACACATAAAAATGTGTGAAAGGGAAATCTAAAATGTCATACAGTGATATATTCTCTTTCCTCTGTTCTGGCAGTATCCAGAGACATTTTAAAGGTGGCAGTGTTTCAGATATTTGATTCTTCTTCCATTCTTTGAGGGACAACTATTTTGGTCCATATTTTGATTATTAAGTATTGAGCATTAACTGTGTGAATAGAATCACAGATCCATAGGTTTAGAAGGGACCACAAGGGTCAGCTAGTCTAACCCCTTGCCAAGATGCAGGATTTGTTGTGTCTAACTATCCAAGACAGATGGCTATCTAGCTTCTTTTGAAAACCTCCAGCAAAGGAGCTTCCACAACCTCCCGAGACGTCTGTTCCATTGTCCTACTGTTCTTACAGTTAGGTAGCTTGTCCTGAGATTGAATCTAAATCTGCTATGCTGTAGTTTGAACCCATTGCCTCTTGTCCTGTCCTCTGTGGCAAAAGAGAACAATTTTTCTCCACCTTTTATGGAAGCCTTTAAAGTATTTGAAGACCACTATCATATCCCCTCCTTAATATCTTCTTTTCCAAACTAAACATACCCAGTTCCTTCAGCCTTTGCTCATATGGCTTGCATTCCATCCCTTTGATCATCTTTGTTGCCCACCTCTGGATCCTTTCATTTCTCTACATCCTTTCTATACAGTGGTGACAAAAATTGGACACAGTACTCCAGCTGAGGCCTAACCAGTGCCAAGTAGAGTGGTACTATCACCTCCCAGGACTTTCATGCTATGCCTCTGTTGATGCAACCCAAAACTGCATTATTATTATTTTTTTGCAACAGCATTGCATTGTTGACTAATGTTGAGGTTGTGATCAACCACAACTCCCGGATCCTTCTCAGCAGTGCTGCTGCCAAGCCAGTTATCCCCCATTCTATATTTGTGCATTTGGTTTTTCATCCCTAAGTGTAGCATCTTACATTTCTCTTTGTTGAATTTCATTGTGTTTTCTATAACCCAGTTCTCCAATTTATCAATATCCCTTTGAATTTTAGTTCTATCCTCCAAAGTGTTTGCACACACACCCAGCTTTGTGTCATCTGCCAATGTGATCAGTGTGCTCTCTATTCCTACACCCAGGTCATTAATAAAGATGTTAAATAAAACCAGACCCAAAACAGATCCCTGTGGAACCCCACTTGAGACTTCCAATCTGACATCATTCCATTAATATCTACTCTTTGTTTGCAGTGGTTTAACCAATTATATAGCCATTTAATGGTAGTTCTACCGAGCCCACATTTCTCCAGCTTATTTGTGAGAATGTCATGTGGGCCTGTGTCATGTGGGCGTTGCTGAAGTCCAGGTATATTATGTCCATTGCATTCTCCTTGTCCACCAAACCAGTTATTTTGTCAAAGAAGGAAATCAAGCTGGTTTGGCATGATTTGTTCTTAGTAAATCCATACTGGCTGCTAGTGATCACCCCTTCATCCTCCAGGTATTTTCAAATTGAATGTTTTATACGTTGCTTCAGTAGCTTCCCAGGTATCTCCGTCAAGCTGACTGGTCTATAGTTCCCTGGCTCCTCCTTTTCCCCCTTTTAAAAGATGGGCACTATATGCTGTAGAAAACACAGAACAACAACATTACCTAGTTCTTATATAGCTCTTTTCATCAATAGATCTCTAAGTGCTTTACAAAAAAGGTAAGACTCGTTATTCCCATTTTACAGATGGGGAAACTGAAGCACAGAGAGGTCAAATGACTTGTCCCAAGTCACCTGGCTGCAGAACCAGGAACAGAACTCTGATCTTCTATGTCCCAGGAGCTATCCACTAGGCCACATTGCCTCCCCTTCAGACAAAGAAAATCCCTGCTTGAAGGAACTCACAAGCTATAATATACAACTTGATACAGTATTTTTGTGAAGGTGACCTTAACTTTTATTTTGGCAGTAAAAGCCTTTCTGGGTATCTCCGATACATTCAGAGTGTGAGATGAATATATGTAGGCTTAGCAGAATTCATTTTTAATTTTTGCATAATTTTGACTGTAATTATTCATGTTTATTTTTAAGCATTTTTTAGATTTTCATATGTTTAAATTTGCATAGTTGCGTGACATTATGGGAGGGTCAGAGAGTTATTTAAGGACTGCAGATGTTGAGATTCAAAAAGTTAAATTTTTATAAACTGTTAAAACACAAATTGTCAATATCACATGTCCAAATGTACAAAGTAAATAGCCTTAAATCAACAAACCGCACCTTTTTTTAACTATTCATTCGCTAGTCCATTTGTAGCCAGCCTAATTCAAAAGTCTAAATCACTGGATTTCATAAAGTCTCAAGCAGCATTTTTCTTACTTTGCCTATCTGTAAATTTTGAATATTATCAATGGAAATATTTGTTATTGGTTTGTAGGTGTTCGGTGAAATTGATGTTTACCAACATTTAGAGATAAAAAATCTAATCCTTCCAAGCCTAAATACTTGGCACTAACTGTGGAAATGGAAGGATCTTTCCTTGGTTTCCCTGCACTTTATGCTGTCTCTTTTCTTTTTAAAAGTAACCTACTTAGAGTCCCAAGATTGTTCTGGGCAGCTGCAGAAGTCAGAAGAAAAAGTATGATATTTAATGCTGTTAAAGTAAATACATTTAAAAAAAGACTATTTACCCTTTATTAAAATAGATCTTTAAGGCCAAATTCACAGATGATGTGTAAGTGACTGATGGATAAGTAAAGGAGTCTAAGCTGGTGTTATTTAAACTCTGAAGTGAGCAAAATGGGATATAAGGAGGCTTAAGTTAAAGCATCAGGATGGTGACTTCAGCCATCTTGAACCCTCCTATCAATTGCTTTGCGTAATAGACTCCTTTATTCTGGCACTTTTGCATGCAAGTTAAACCAATGTAGACACACAGTTACCTATGTGTACACTACTTGTCTATGTTAGAGGCTTTTTGGTGACTTTCACTACAGTATCTAGGACAGGGGTGGGCAAACTTTTTGGCCTGAGGGCCACTTCGGGGTTCCAAAAGTGTATGGTGGGCTGGTGTAGTGTGTTAAATTGCTCCCCATAGGAATGTGCTACTTACAGTGTATTACTTAGGCCTGTCAGTCCTGGTGCTCCATAAGTAGCACCTTCCTACAGGGAGCAATTTAATACATTACACCCAGTGGCTCTCGCAGCCCCACTGTCCAGAGTGCTGGTGGCACAGCGAGCTGAGGCTGCGGGGGAGAGGCCAGGGGCTAGCCTTCCCGGCCGGGAGCTCAAGGGATGGGCAGAACGGTCCTGCGTGCTGGATGTGGCCCGTAGGCCATAGTTTGTCCACCTCTGATCTAAAAGCTACACACGTCACTTCAGAATTTATCCCAGACTGTCATATGTAGGGCTCTTAGTGGAACTGTCACAAATGACCTCAAAACAAGATTGTGCTTCCAGCATTAGGCTCAGAGAGGCCAGTAAAAAATACTGTAAAATATTTTTAAAACAGATCTCTAGTTCTCATTTTAATCATGGTGAAAAATGCTGCTTGACTTGTGAGCTACCAGCTGGCTGGCTTGTAGCTCTTTGCCTTGAATTGCATCTAAAGGAAGCAAGCTTACAGCAAACACTTACTAAAGAAAGGCCATTTATAGAGCCAGCACATGTACTGTGTATCTGTCTGCTCGGCAACATCAGTGTTTTATATTGTGCGAGACATGAGACATTATATTGTGTGAGATATTTTGGTACTGACCTTCAGTATGTACTAACTCAGTGTACTTTTGAGTAGATGATGTATTAACTATCATCTCAGTTGTCTCAGTGTATCTAGCATATGGACAAAGTAATAAACCTACGCTAACAGTATGTGTCTTTAATTAGGTAAACAGGATAAATGGTGGTGTGATGTGGAAACAGCCTGATTAGGTTCAGCATCCCTCATAATATAGGACTTAATTTTGCAAGGTTCTTAAGCATGTGCATAATTTTAAGCATTTGAGTAGTCTCTCTGAAGTCAGTGGGATTACTTATATGTTTAAAATTACTCGCATGCTTACGTACCTTGCTGAACTGCAGCCATAATGAGTAAGCAGTATTTCAGTTATAAGGGCCATAAGTACTAAGGGCCTTATCCTGCAAATTTTTACTGATTTGAGTAGTTCTTATTCACAGTAGTAGGTTTACTGGAGCCAATGAGATTAATGAGCCAATGTAAGAATTGCTCACATAAGTATAGGTTGCAAAATTAGGCCCCAAAAGAAGGGGACATTTTTTTTTTCTTTTTAAATTGCAAATTGCTAAGAATTGATTTTGTGACAAGCTGATCAATGCTACCTAATTCATCCAACTGGATCAGCTGAAAAATAAATATTCCATAGCAGATACTAACAATTGAACTTAGTCTCAATTACAAACATTCACAGAAAAAATCTCACAAGCCTATTGTAATGAGATGTAATGTTAGTTTCTATGATCCTGGTAACAGGATGGCCTGCCCCTTTAAGAGCCGGGAAGTCTGGGACTAGCTAGCCCTGTTCGGTCAGCCCAGCTGTGCCATTATTAGCTACCTCACAAACTAAGGGGCTGGACTAATTGGTTCAGGTAACACCCTGAAACACCTAGGTCTGATGAAAGGGCAGTTTGAGGAAGACTCACATGCAGCAAGTTAGATTCTTATTGAAGGCCCTGAGAAGGTATCTGAGATTGTGAGGGGATTATCAGGAAGGAGGCTGGGAAATGGGGCTCTATCTCAGAGCCAGAGAGATTTAGAGGTAACCTAGAAGGAGCTGGAAGTAGAGGCTAGAGGGTGGGCTGAAGAGGAGCCCAAGCAAGTAGAAAAACCTTTTGTTTGTATGACTTTCTGGTGGATTTTTGTTATCCCAGGAAGAGTCTGGATTAGACATGGTTTAGCTGAAGGGCTAGTTACAGCTGGAAAGAGGCCATTGCAGGGCCACAGAGGTGACCTGATGGCAGGTGGTGCTGACCCAGTGAGTGGAACTGTTTATAATTCTCTACATCAAGGGTTGTCAACCTTTTTTCTTTTTGAGGCCCCCCTTCCCCAACATGCTATAAACATTCCACAGCCCACCAGTGTCACAACTACTGTTTTTCTGCATATTCAGTAAAAAGCCAGGGCTGGTGTTACGGGGCAGCAAGCAAGGCAATTGCTTGGGGCCCCGCTATGCTAAGTTGCCCGGGCTTTGGCTTCAGTCCTGGGCTTTTTTTCTAAGTCTAATGCCAGACCTGCTCTCTGGTTTATTTTGGCCGACCCCCTGAAACTTGCTTGTGGCTCCCCAGGGCGGCCCAGACCCCTGGTTGAGAGCTGCTGCTCTATATCATATAAAATGTCCAGAATGTCAGTGCAGCTCTAAGCAGCCTGATGCTGCATAGTTGGTGTTGAGTATCTCTTGGGAGGCAGGTTCTCTGCACCTTATGATATTGGACTCCGGGGACAAGATTTTTCAAAAGAGCTGTCTCTGGGACTATTTTATATATAATGTTAAGCAGATGCTGAAGCCTTTGCAGGTTAGCGGCCCTCTTGGGTATAGGTTGCTGGCCTGGGTTATCTGCTTGGCTTAAGATCAAAAAGGCCAAATACCTGACTTATTTGTCAGCCTTTAATAATTCTTCTATTCAAAATGTGTCAAACCAACCCAACATGCTATAACAGAGGGTACACCACAACTTAAGGAAAGTTGAATGACCCAAATTCATTCAGGAGTCAGCACACAAGTCTTACACACGACATGATATTGTTCTTCACTCATTTCACAGAAAACTTTGAAAACAAAAACCAGGAAAGGTGTTTTTTTGTTTTTGTTGTAAGCAGAAGTCAGTTTCATTTAACGAAACCACATTTTGCTTTGCAAAGCCAAGTAAATCAAAATCCTAAAGACATCTCTATAGTGAGGGTCCTGCAGGTGAAGCGAATGCCATAGTAAAAGTGACTATTGTTCAAACTAAGAAATGTAACAAGGCAAGCTTAAGGGGTTAGGAAGCCTTTAATCAAACTAGCTCTCTCTGTACCACACTTAGCAGAGTGGGATATTGAGTGGACCTGAGTGAGAGAGGGTTTTCCCATCCTGTGAAACTTTTGAGAATTCAAACAATTTTCTTGTCCCCACTAGGATGAAAAGTCAGAATCTTGAAAATTGTCATGACCTGAAAAAATCCAGAATTGATTCAGGTAAGTGGAAATGGTTCATTTTTATTTTGATCATTTTATTTATTTATTTTATTCATTACTATAAGTAGCTTAAATTTAGAAATGAAAAGCTGTTTTGCACCAGAACAGATTTTTTTGCTTTGGAAAATGTCACAATTAAATGTTTGACAACTTCAAAACTCTTCTAAATTTCAAGTCAAGAAACTGACTCTTTCCCATGAAAAGTTTTGTTTTGACCAAATTGCCAATTTCTGATAGAAAAAAATATTTAACTTTGACATTTAATTGAAATATTCCCAACCAGCTGTAATCTTCTTCAGGAGAGATCCTCCCCCTGAGTCATTCTGTATTTTAATCTCTTGTTTTTTACAATCTGCTGCATTTCAAAGGCAAAAATCCCTTGTTTCAGAATTATCTTGATAAACTACAGATATAAATTAATTCCTGGAAGGGATATATGGCAGCATCCAATTTGGGATGACCTTCAATTGAAGCAGGGAACTCTTCCCCTTGTTCTCACTTTAATAATAAAAAATTAATCAACACTACTAAGTGGACATCTCTGGTGAAATACAGAAAAACTGTAAAAAGCGACAGAGTCCCGTGGCACCTTATAGACTAACAGACGTATTGGAGCATAAGCCTTCGTGGGTGAATACCCACTTCGTCAGACGCATGAGTATTCACTCACGAAAGCTTATGCTCCAATACATCTGTTAGTCTATAAGGTGCCACAGGTCTCTTCGTCGCTTTTTACAGATCCAGACTAACACGGCTACCCCTCCTGATACTTGACACGATGCAAGAAAAACTGTACAACTTGCTCACAGACAATTTGTGAACAGGAGAGAGAAGGCAAAATGATTCATCTTAAGTTATCTGGCCAACTTTACTTACTGTTAGCAGAAAAAGTGATTGTGTGTTTGTTTGTTTTTATTCACTTTTTCTGCTCAGAAGTTTAAAAATTAAGAGGCTCTTTTACCATTTCCGAAACATCTGAACATGTTTGGAAAAAATGTGGTTTTGCTGTCAATATTTTTTGGGGAAATGAGGAGAAATAGATTCTTGGGAAAAGGTGGGAGCTTTGAATAATAGGAAGCATGGCTGCTCAGCAGTTCCCCCATGCAATGTGCAGTTCTTAGACAGCTGCCGTCAAGGGAGCAGTTTGAATTTCTCACTGATGTCAATTCTTTACGCATGTACATCATGGTGATGCATATGCTTTGTATTAAATAGGCTAGATGGATCACTGCTCTCCTAGTGGGGGAAGCATTTTCTTTAAGACCTGAATTGGAAGATGAGTGTTTATTCATTTTCACAGTACATGTATATTTACTAATTCTTTTATTGAAATTTGTTCTGTGACTTCCAGTGCATATCCCTTAGGGAAAACATTTGCAGTTTTCTCTCATTTGAAAAAATACTAATTCACTCTTTCAGGTTTTTGCCACAGCCAATATTTATTATTTGTACAGCCATAACATCAGGGAACTCTAGTCATGGAGCAGGACCTCGTCGTACTAGGCCCTGTCCAAATACAGAACAAAAAAGACTGTCCCTTCTCCAGGGAGCTAGCTTCTCCTTCACTATCGCATCAAATATAAGCTGCTTATATTGGCTTTCAAGGCCCTCACAGACAGTCTCCACCCTCCCCGTCCTCTCAGTGGCTATCAAGCTGTCCCTGCTCACCTCTCATTGACTCATGATGCCAGTCTTCACTCACCACTTGTTTGTTTGAAAATTAACACTTTTGTGCTTCTTCCCATGCTGCCCTTTGTGCTTGGGAGATGTTTCCTGTAAGTATCCACAAAGCCACCGCATTACCCACCTTCAAATCCCTCCTTTGCCACGATGCCTACAGAAAACTTGACAATGGTTAGACAGCTAGTGGGGAGAGACCACTGCCTCTCATGCCGCCCAATATTGTCTCATTGTTGACTTGTACTCCCCCATCTGTTTGTATCATTCTGCTGTGTCTTGTCTCATACTTATGTAAGCGGGGGAATGGTCCCGCTATTGTGGGGAACTTTCCTGGCTTCTGCACTACCCCGGTGAAGAGGGCTAGCGAAAGGATCCGAGTCCTCGCTCCCACTTCCTTTACCCAGAGGCCTCCCTGCTCTTGAGGACTTCCCTTCCACTCTCCTGTCTGGCAGAGTCCTCATAAACCCCGACAAGGCTGGGCCCAGGATTCCTGGGGGGCTCGACCCCCAACCCTGCGGTGGTCACCCAGGACAGGGGCTAGGGTGTCCCCACTCCGGGGTACTCTCTCTGCACTGGGCACCTCCCTGACCCACTGATCATTTCATACAATTTAAAGCAAATACAAGTTGTTTAATTAACAATTAATTTTAAAAAAAGAATAAGGAAAAATGGGAAAGGTTAGAGGAAAACACATCACCCTGCTCTGTGGCAGGGAACATTACAACCAGTGTCTCTGGAACGTCAGGGCAGTTCAATCTGTTCCTTGTAGGTCCCAGGCCTGCTTCTCAGGCCCTGTCTGTGCTGCAGAGACGCTGTGGATTGGACACTTGCTCTGGCGGTGGCCACACGCTCTCAGGCTCTAGGTGGCAGGACCCTTTTTCCCAGCGTCGCCCCTGCCCAGTCGGGGTTATGATCCCCCTGCAAGTCTGGCCTGCAAGGCCTCTTGGCTGAGGCGTCTCCCTGTGCTGGGCCCACTGCCCAGGGTCCCCCTCACTCTCCCCAGCTGCTCACCGCACTCGGACTGCACACGGCTCCGGACTGCCCCAGCCCCAGCTCCGGACTGCTCCAGCCTCAGCTCCAGCTCCGGACTGCCCCAGCCCCAGCTCTGGACTGCTCCAGCCTCAGCTCCAGCTCCGGACTGCTCCAGCCCCAGCTCCAGCTCCACTCTGCCTCAGCACGGCTGCTGCTGCTGCTCTGCCTTCAGCTCCCTGGGCTGCTTCTCTGGCCTCTCTGGCTCTGGTTGCTGCAGCTCTGCTCCCAGGACAGCTCTGCTCTGCAGGCTGCTTCTGTGACTCTGCTCCCAGCTCTGACCTGCTTCCTGGCTGCTTGTCTGGCCCCTCTGGCTCTGGTTGCTACAGCTCTGCTCTCAGGGCAGGTCTGCTCTCTCCGGGCTGTGCTCTGGCTTTTGGGGCTGCAACTCTGCTTCCAGCAGCTTAGCTCGGGCCCCTGCCCTCTCCTTAGCTCGGCCCCACTCTGTCTGACTCAGGCCATTCCAGTTTCCACGGAGGACGGGACCCACCCTGGCCTCCTGACTCTCTGATTAGCCTGCCCGCCCTGTCAATCAGGCTGATCTGGAGCATTGGCCTCTCCCCATTGTCCCTGGGGACTGTCAGTCTCAGGCTCCTGATTTGCCATCGACCCTTCCCCTTTTAGTGCTGGGAGCTAGCCAACCAAAACACCCCCACTGAGTGTTAGTAAGGGGGCAACAGTCCCCTTACATTCCCCCTTGCTAAAATACTGCCACATCCACAATATTCACATCGGTACATCCAGGCCCCATGGTAACAACATATACCCATATCATTGTATATCAACAACCCATTAGCAATTATCAAAAGAACATTTAGCATATTTAACATTCCACATCTACTTCTTAATACCATACATAACAATATTCATTAAAACACTACATAGAACCAATAACATAATTATCTTTAAGTCTAACAGGAAGTACGCCCTTATTAGCCCTCTGGGACCTTCTTAAGACTGGCGGTTCGTTACCCATATTTTCTATTTTCCTATCCTCGGGTAATACTGGGTCAGTTTGAAGGATCTGGCCATTCTTGTTAGGGTTTGGGTTTGCCCCACTCTGTTCCCCTCTGTATTCGGTTTGTGAGACTAGAACCATTTCCCAATTGGTTTCAGCCTCCGCAGGGTGTACTGATCTATGCCTCCTATGGTCCCTGTCTGGACTAAGAGTACAATGTTTCAACTGGTCCCTATGTACTACTATCCCAGGACCTCCTCGTTCAGGCTGGTTAGCGTACACTGGCAGTTCGGGATTGTTGTGGGTGACCACAGTGGGGGGATTTGGCTTCCATTTGTCCTGTATTTTATTACACCTCCGGCGTCTACGGCTACGAACTGGTACACAGTCACCAGATCTGATGAGAGCCCCACTGGACTTGCTATCATAAGTCCTTTTCCTACTTTGGGCTCTGTCTTTAGTTGTACTGAGAGCAACTTTCCAGGCTGTCTTCAGCCTGTCATGGTGACCTTTGATCTGGTCATCGTAATTGGTCACCTCATTCTTAGAAAAGACTTCTTGATGCTTCTCTGGCAACGCCCTTATGTTAGCCACATGTGCAGGAATCAGCCCTTGACGTGCCGCTTGAACTGGAACTGGCAGTCTCCCATCACATCTTTCTTGAAGAAAGGTAACTCGTCCTCCCTTCTCCCTCGTCACCTGCAGCTCATTTCCTGGTACACAGCGGTGTTCATCAAGGATCTTCCCTCTCCAAGGAGGAATAATGGTCTTCCGTTCTCTGCCCACTTTACCATTTCCCATATGCCTTGTGGGGCCCAGGGAAAGACTCTGCCTCTCCTCTCGAGCCAGTACTCTACTCAGCACAGCATTCTTCATAGAGTGCTCGTGACAGTTCATCCTCCTGGTCCCTTTTCCTGGTAAGAGTAGCTCCTTCAGCTCACTAATGATGTTCATCCCTAGAATCCCTGGGACTCCTTCTCCTATATGGCTCCCTTTTGAGGCTTTGTCTTTCAGGATGAAGATGCATTTTCCTGGCAGTGTCTGGCCCATATACTCTATGTCTGCTTCAAGGCACCCCACCACTGGGATTGCCAATCCATTAACAGCTGTTAGACGTACAAACCGTGTGCTGTGCATGGTCAGGTCCTTGTCCTTCAGATATTTTTGAAAATGCGACTCAGTAATGGTGGTGACTTCTGAGCCAGTATCTAACAAACATCTGGTCTTCACCCCTGCTATACATACTTCAGCAGTTAGACAGTCTCCAAATGCTCGCTTACAGAAGTCGCTAGATATGCTGGCACTGCCCATGTTCCTCTCAACACTGTATGCAGAGGGCTTTTCCACGAAGGACAGGCCTAGGAATCCTTCTGCCACTGCTTGGCCTTCTACTGTAGAGGGACCAGTTGCTCCTGGTGCCCCATTGGTTTCGAGTGCCTGGGACTCCGTTCTCCTTCTCAGTGAACATTCTCGGCTAGTATGTCCTGGCCTTTCACAAGTGTAACAAATGTATCTTCCCAGCTCGTCCTTCAGTGGGGCTCTTCGGGATCCCGGTGCCCTTGGATACTTTGGCATACTAATAGGATTCTTTTCTTTCATCAACTCGGTCATCACTTTCAGCATCTCCCCCTGTTGGACCGCCAGTTTTTGGACAGCTTCACTTAAGCTTTCCAATGTTAGCGCTGTTTGGGGCAGGACCTTTTCCCCAGCAGCTGCATTCACTAGGCCCCCACTTCGTGTATGGGGATTAGGCTTGGCCGCCTCTGCCACAGGAACTTCCTCTTCTTCTGACCACATAATGGCAGCCTGCATGAGTTCGTGGAACTTCTTACTGGGCTCTTCTTTAAACCTCCTTTTCATTTCACGTCGGAGGGAGTCATCACGGAGCCCCAGCACCAACTGCTCTTTCAGAACCGTATCTGGGTCTGGAACTCGCTGAGGGTCTCGCCGCTCCACTTTGCTCATTCTCTCCTGGAGGTCATATGCGTATGCCCGGACAGTTTCACCAGGCTCCTGCTTTCTCTCAAAAAACTCCTTTAGTCGGGTTCCAATAGGTACCTTGTCTCCATACACTTTTAGGAGGAGTTCAAATACCTTTTCCACATCTTTCTTGTCTGCCACTGCCATGAACTTTACTGTGGCCTTGGCCTGGCCCTTGAGGTGCTCCTCTATGAAGTCCACATGATCTTCTTCAGGTACTCTTAGCACACGCAGAGCCGCCTTCACAGACTTGACCCACTCCTCTACTGTAATGTCTCCTGGTCTAGTCGGGAAGCCACCAAACTCCGTGACCTTCCGCTCCCGTGGGACATAAATAGTAGGGGGTTTCTTAGCTTCTGCTGTCTGTTGGTCTATTACTGCCTTGGCCAGCGATAAGGCTTCTCTCTGTTCAGTTCTAGCTTGCCGTAATGCCTCTGCTTGGTCTGATAATCTGCGCTGAAGTTCAGCAAACTGGGTTCGTAGTTCTTCAATTCCAGCCATGGTAGGGTGCTCAACTAGGCCCGGACCATGCTACTAGAACTTAACCAGAAAACCAATGGGATGGACCCTGTGGATAGGATCCTGTTCGTGACGCCAATTATGTAAGCGGGGGAATGGTCCCGCTATTGTGGGGAACTTTCCTGGCTTCTGCACTACCCCGGTGAAGAGGGCTAGCGAAAGGATCCGAGTCCTCGCTCCCACTTCCTTTACCCAGAGGCCTCCCTGCCCTTGAGGACTTCCCTTCCACTCTCCTGTCTGGCAGAGTCCTCATAAACCCCGACAAGGCTGGGCCCAGGATTCCTGGGGGGCTCGACCCCCAACCCTGCGGTGGTCACCCAGGACAGGGGCTAGGGTGTCCCCACTCCGGGGTACTCTCTCTGCACTGGGCACCTCCCTGACCCACTGATCATTTCATACAATTTAAAGCAAATACAAGTTGTTTAATTAACAATTAATTTTAAAAAAAGAATAAGGAAAAATGGGAAAGGTTAGAGGAAAACACATCACCCTGCTCTGTGGCAGGGAACATTACAACCAGTGTCTCTGGAACGTCAGGGCAGTTCAATCTGTTCCTTGTAGGTCCCAGGCCTGCTTCTCAGGCCCTGGCCGTGCTGCAGAGACGCTGTGGATTGGACACTTGCTCTGGCGGTGGCCACACGCTCTCAGGCTCTAGGTGGCAGGACCCTTTTTCCCAGCGTCGCCCCTGCCCAGTCGGGGTTATGATCCCCCTGCAAGTCTGGCCTGCAAGGCCTCTTGGCTGAGGCGTCTCCCTGTGCTGGGCCCACTGCCCAGGGTCCCCCTCACTCTCCCCAGCTGCTCACCGCACTCGGACTGCACACGGCTCCGGACTGCCCCAGCCCCAGCTCCGGACTGCTCCAGCCTCAGCTCCAGCTCCGGACTGCCCCAGCCCCAGCTCTGGACTGCTCCAGCCTCAGCTCCAGCTCCGGACTGCTCCAGCCCCAGCTCCAGCTCCAGCTCCACTCTGCCTCAGCACGGCTGCTGCTGCTGCTCTGCCTTCAGCTCCCTGGGCTGCTTCTCTGGCCTCTCTGGCTCTGGTTGCTGCAGCTCTGCCCCCAGGACAGCTCTGCTCTGCAGGCTGCTTCTGTGACTCTGCTCCCAGCTCTGACCTGCTTCCTGGCTGCTTGTCTGGCCCCTCTGGCTCTGGTTGCTACAGCTCTGGTCCCAGGGCAGGTCTGCTCTCTCCGGGCTGTGCTCTGGCTTTGGGGCTGCAGCTCTGCTTCCAGCAGCTTAGCTCGGGCCCCTGCCCTCTCCTTAGCTCGGCCCCACTCTGTCTGACTCAGGCCATTCCAGTTCACACGGAGGACGGGACCCACCCTGGCCTCCTGACTCTCTGATTAGCCTGCCCGCCCTGTCAATCAGGCTGATCTGGAGCATTGGCCTCTCCCCATTGCCCCTGGGGACTGTCAGTCTCAGGCTCCTGATTTGCCATCGACCCTTCCCCTTTCAGTGCTGGGAGCTAGCCAACCAAAACACCCCACTGAATGTTAGTAAGGGGGCAACAGTCCCCTTACACTTAGACTGGAAGCTCCTTGGGGCAGGGACTGTTTTTTGTCCTATGTTTGTACTGTGTCCAGCACAATGGAGCTCTGGTGTATGAGTAGGGCTCCTCGATATTGTGGAAGTGGAGAAAGGGGTGAAGGGAATTTGAACATAAAGATCTTAGTCTCTAGGAATAGAGCAAGAGTCAGGCTCACACTGACTCTAATAACGCGAGTCTTGATCCTTTATGTTCAAATTCCCTTTATCCCTTTCTCCACTTCCACAATATTATGGTAATACAAATAATAAGATGGGACAAAAGATGGATTCAGACAAATGAGGGAGCACAAGGAAACAATGAGACAATACTGGTCAGCCTGAGAGGCAGTGACATCGGAGCGCCAGCATTAGGCTTTTTTGTAGGCATTATGTCTGTGTTTTGTGTTTCTGTTTATCCAACTTCTCTAACATTTCTTAAATTGTATAAAAATGTCTCCATGTGACAAAATCATAGCTTTTAGATTAATTGCTGACAAAGCACCGCAGTAAAGGATGTTGCTGTTCTCACACAATGGTCCAGTTTCTGGAAAGAAACTTCTTTCTTTCTTTCGATTCCAACAAACAGATCCCCTTTTTTCAGGCAGTACAAACTGAATATTTTTGCTATTTATTAAATAAACTTTCATCCCCCTGGGTTCTGCAATGATAGATTGCCTCTCCCAACACCACGAAGAGAGGTTTTCTTGTAACTCTGAGAAAAAATAATAATTACAAAGAGCCTGATCTGGAACAGTCTGCATGAGTTAAAGGGTTTGAAGGACCAGATTCCAATTCATTTGTGCTAAGTCAAATGAATGATTCTTTTATTATTGAAACTTTAATTGTTGTGCATTATTCACTATTGTGTTCTGGTCCTCAGGCTGAAAGCTTCTTTCTCTGCAGTACCTTCTGTGTTGCTGAAATATCTTCTGATTCTAGGAGGGAAGAAAGCTCAAGCATTTGGCAACATCCACACAGGGCCAGACTTTCAAGTGCTCAGCATCTACTAGTGGGGCCAGCACATTGGATATTTGCAGTGTGTAAAGTTAAGCACATGCACAAGCCATTGCTGGATCAGGACCATTGTGTGCACAACTAGGCTATGTGAAAATGTGCCCATATAACTGTTAGCTCATCTTCCCTTAGTCCGCTTCCCATTTGTTTCATCAGTCTGTTACATCATGCCATTAACTTAGACAGTATGTCCTAAAAGGCAGTGACTGTCTCTTTACTCCATGTTTTGCAGCACCTACCACAGAAGGGCCCTGATTTCTGAATGAAGACTCCAGACGCTTCTGTAACCCCAGGTTATAATAATCATAACCTCAAATATTTCCCTGAAGTATGATTCCCGAAGCAGATCTTTTCAATGATGTTCTCACAAGACAAAACCCATTGAAAGGGGGAATACTATGCAATCCCATTCTGTTAAAATATGTTGCAGATGGCTACTTAGGGGTGCACTTCATGGCACTTGTAGCTCATTTCTTATGATGGGACAATCCTCTGACTTCCTGAATATTTCTTCCAGATTCCATGACAGCAGCTGCAATAATGACTAGAGCCCTACCAAGTTCATGGTCCATTATGGTCAATTTCACAGCCATAGGATTTGAAAATTGGTAAATTTCACCTTTTCAGATGTTTAAAAATCTGAAATTTCACAGTGTGGTAACTGTGGGGGCCCTGACCCAAAAGAGGATTGTGGGAGGGGGTTGCAAACCTGTTGTAGAGGCATCATGGGATTGCCACCTCACTTCCTTGCTGCCTTCAGAGCTGGACAGCATGGGAATGAAAGGGTGCGGAGAAGAGAGACCCAAGAGCAGACCTGCAGGGAAAGAGCAAGTCCTGTCTTGCCCTAGCCATGCCTGGAGTAGCAGCTCGGAGCCCCCTTCGCTGGGGTGCTCCCAGCAGCACAGGGAAGATTGGATCTAACTTTACAAGCTTCCTCCAGCTGCAGAGACCTCTGGGGCTGCTGCCCAGCCCCAGGACATCCTGCAGCAGCAGGAGGCACCCGGAGGTGGGTCTGCTCTCCTCCCTCCCCCTCGCCTCTCTGCAGCAGCAGTGCAGGGGATGGACAAGTCCTGTTCCTCCCCAGCCCAACTAGAGCTAGGAGCCTTTGCTGGGGCGCTCCTAGGAGCAAGGGGACATCAGATTTCAGGGGGAAGGGCTTATTTCACAGTCTGTGTCAGGTTTTTCATGGCTGTGAAATTGGTAGGGCCCTAATAATGACTATATTTACAGCTATTGGCTGCCCATACTGACATTTCTGTGAGTGAATACAAAAGGCAACTGCATGAAATAGGAGTTTTTGGGTCTCTAATACATTCAAGTGATTGCTTTAAAAAACAAACAAACCCCAAACACCAATTTTATTGAGCACAGCTAAAAACAAGTACTAATTTTGCCTTTCATTTACAAGGCTTTATTCAGATCACTTGAAAACAATCAAATAAATCAGAACAGTGTCTTCCAGGGCACTTTTCCCCCAGGTAAATACTTTAGAACACAGTCCATTATTATTCAAAATATTAAACTCCAAGATATATATTTATATTATTACCTTGAATGGGGGAAAATACTTTATGGAGACTGTGACAGGGTCGGTAGCTCACCGCTGTGGCGCCTCCTCCTCTCAGGCCTGCCGCCTAGCAGGCTATGTAGTGGGGCCTCTCCCACTCTCTCAGGCTGGCCTGCACTGCGCTGTCCGTGGTGCTGGCCTCCCAGCTCTGGAGACAGACCTTCCCCTCTGAAGGCCTGGGACAGACTGACTGCTCCTGCTCTGGGCAGCCTTTTATATGGCTAAGCCAGGCCCTGATTGGCTGGCTCCAATCTGCCTTCTTATTGGCTCCCAGTAAGCCCTCTCCTGATTGGCCGCGCGTCTATGCAGGCGCCTAGGCCTGCCGCAGCCCAGTCTCTCTAGGTGTGGGGTAATCGCCCCACCACACACCCTCCCCCTTAAGAACCCTCCCGGGGTATCCTAACCGGCCTAATGGCCTAGAGCTCGGAAAGCAACCTTTGTCCCGCAGTGGCTCGGCTTACTGGCTCAAAGTCTAGAAACTTAGCCCTTGTCACTGGGCCTTATGGCCTACTGGCCCCAAAGTCCCGGAAATTAGTCTTTGCCAACGGGCAACCCGGCTTATCCACCATCTCAGCGGGGGGGTCCCACCGAAACACGCTGAGGCTTACCGGGTCCGACGTACCAGTCCGTCTCTTCCCTTAAGCTGCCTCCTATCTGTTCCGCTGCTGGAGTGTCCCACGGGTCTCCTGATTCTCCACGGGTCTCGTGGTCCACCGCCTCGGCTGGTCCCTCCCACAGTGAGGCTCCCTCTCGACCTGGAGAAGTCGCAGTCCTCGGCGGTTCCAGGAGTGTGGGCTGGTCCTCCACCGGGGCTTCCCGCAAGGGTTCTCCTCCCACGGCCGTCTGCCTAGGCTGGGGTATGTTCCTCCTCTCGCACTCTCTGTGCATTTGAGACACACCCCGTACAAGCGTGACGGATCCTCTGCCGTCAGGGCTAACTGTTCAGGGCCTCGGCAGTTGGATGGGAGCTTGACTGCCCCCTCGCAGACCACCCCCTGCGCTAAGGATCCCCCTCCTTGATCCGATTCTTCGCCCTCCTCCCCTAGCCTGGAGAAGAAATCGGCGTTAGTATGGGCCTTACCCGGTCGGTGGAGCACCTGGAAGTCGTAAGGCTGGAGGGCAAGGTACCACCGCATAATTCTAGCGTTCGTGTCTTTCATGCTTTGGATCCATCGCAAAGGGGCGTGATCTGTGATTAATTTAAAACTATTCCCTAGCAGATAGTAACGGAGGGCGTCGATAGCCCACCGTACCGCCAGGGCCTCTTTCTCTATTGTTGAGAAGTGTCTTTCTCGGGGGAACAGCTTCCGACTTAAATACAGTACTGGGTGTTCCTCCCCGTCTACTTCCTGGGAGAGTACTGCGCCTAGACCGACTTCCGAAGCGTCTGTTTGCAATATAAACTCCTTCGTGAAGTCGGGGTGTCGTAGTACTGGTTCTTGAGTGAGCCATTCCTTGAGTGTGTTAAAGGCTCGCTCGCATTGCGTAGTCCACTGTACCTGTCGAGGTTGGGAGTTCTTCGTTAGGTCTGACAGGGGGGCGGCTATAGATGCGAAGTCTGGTACAAAACGGCGATAGTACCCAGCTAATCCCAAAAACTAACGCACTTGTTTCTTAGTCGTGGGGGTGGGTACATCTCTGAGGGCTTGTACCTTACTAATCAGGGGTGTTAGTTTCCCCCCTCCTACCGTGTATCCCAGGTAGGTCACTTCTTCTTGGCCTAAGTGACATTTCGCCGGGTTAGCTGTTAGGCCGGCCACTCTGAGGGCTTGTAGCACTGCTGCCAGGTGGTGTAAATGGCTCTCCCAGTCAAGGCTGTAAACCACGATGTCATCTATGTACGCCGCCGCGTATTGGTCGTGGGGTTGGAGGACCTTGTTCATCAGGCGCTGAAACGTGGCTGCTGCTCCGTGCAACCCGAACGGCATGGTTACGAACTGGAAGAGGCCGAAAGGCGTAGGGAAGGCCGTCTTCGCTCGGGAGTTTGGCGTCAGTGGGATCTGCCAATATCCTTTAGTCAAATCTAAAGTTGACAGGTACTTGGCTCCTCCGAGGCGCTCTAACAGTTCATCCACCCTCGGCATTGGATAGGCATCAAAACAGGAGATAGCGTTGACCTTCCTGAAATCGATGCAAAACCGAGTCGTCCCGTCTGGTTTCGGCACTAGGATGATAGGGCTTCGCCACTCGCTCGTCGACTCCTCTACCACTCCCATCTCTAACATCGTCTCTACCTCCCGTCGCACTGTATCCCACATTTTCTTGGGCAACGGCCGGTGGTTATCCGTCACCCTCTTCCCGGGGTCGGTGGCGATATGATGACTCATTAAAGTCGTCCAGCCCGGGCGGGCCGATAAAATGTCCGGAAACTTCTCTACCACCCATTGTAGTTGCCCCCTTTGTCTGGGGCTGAGGCCTGACCCCAGCGTGGCCGGTCCGGGGTCGGGAAGGTCCCCTGCTAGGGGTCCAAGTTCCGAATCTGGGGTGGACGGGCTAATGAACATGGCTTCCCGGGTTTTCCAGGCCTTTAGAAGGTTAATGTGATAAATGCGTGTCTCTTTCCGTCGACCAGGTAGTCTGACCTCGTAATCAACTGGTCCCACTCGTCGGATCACTTCATAGGGACCCTGCCATTTGGCCAGGAGCTTCGACTCGGAAGAGGGCAGTAAAAGCAGCACCCGATCGCCTGGGGCGAACTTCCTCCCTCTAGCCCCTCGATTATAGAGGCGCTCCTGACCTGCCTGGGCCTGTTCCAGGTTTTCACGGGCGAAGGCCCCTAACGTTTGGAGTCGCTCCCGGAGTTGTAGCACGTATTGTGTGGTCCCAAGGACCCGTGTTTCCTGTGTTTCCCACTCCTCTTTCAGGAGGTCCAGTATTCCTCTGGGCTGCCTGCCATATAGGAGTTCGAAAGGCGAGAACCCCGTCGAGGCCTGTGGTACCTCTCTTATTGCGAACAGCAGGGCCGGCAACAAGGTGTCCCAATGTGAGGGGTCCTCCTCCACAAACTTCCGCAACATGGCTTTCAGCGTACCATTGAACCGCTCTACCAAGCCATCGGTCTGCGGGTGGTACACCGATGTCCGGAGGGTCCGGATATGGAGGAGGCAACATAGCTCGGCTATTAACTTGGAGGACACATTGGTGCCCTGGTCCGTCAATATTTCCCCGGGTATCCCAACCCGGGCAAAAATCTTTACCAGTTCACCTGCAATGGTCGGTGCCGTCGCTGTCTTTAGGGGAACGGTTTCGGGATAGCGTGTTGCGTAGTCCACGACTACTAATATAAAGCGGTTCCCTGTCTTACTTTGCTCCAGGGGGCCGACGAGGTCCATCCCGATCCGTTCAAAGGGTACCCCCACCACTGGCATGGGTACCAGGGGTGCGGGGGCTACCCCTTTCGGTCCAGCTTGCTGGCATTCTGGGCACGAGGCACAAAAGTCTGCCACTTCCCGGTGGATGCCTGGCCAAAAAAAACGGCGGGCCACCCTCTGTAGGGTCTTCTCACGTCCCAGGTGTCCGGCCCAAGGGTTGGCATGGGCTAAGTGGAGGAGGCCGGCTCACAGTCTCCGGGGTACCAACAGCTGGCAGAACATCTCCCGGGTCTGGGGTTCCTGCGCTATTCGGTACAGGCGGTCCTGCCGTACCTCGAAACGGGGGCCCTGTGGAGTCCGTGGCGTCCTGTCACCCTCAATAGCAGGGTTGGTGGCTTGTTCCCAGGCACGGCTTAGGGTTGGGTCTTCTCGTTGCTCCCGTAAGAAGTCCCCGTCGCGCTCTAACTCTACCCAGGCGTCCTCCACCGAACGGGACCTGTCTCCAGGACAACTTGCAGGGGTCTCCGCCGTCGAGGAGGTCCCCTCGCCGGGGTCATCCCTTAGCCTGCGCCCAAGCAGCCCCATTCCTGGTGCTATATTTCTGTCTGGTCGGGGCTTGGGTGGCTGATATCTCAGGAGGACCTCTCCGAAGCCGGGCCAATCTCGTCCCAACACCACCGGGTAGGCTAGCCTGGGGGCCACTCCTACCCGGAGACCCTCCTCTCGGCAGCCTACTTCCATCTTGACCCAGGCTGTGGGATACTGGCAGATGTCCCCATGCACACACTGTAGGTAGATCGGGGGCCCCAAAAGATTGAGATTTGGGACGAGCCCCTCTCGTATGAGGGTCTGACTACACCCCGAATCTACGAGGGCATTGGTGGGGTTCCCTTCCACCTGGACCGGGACTATCAACTTTCCTGCCCCTCTCTTCCGGGCCCGTTGTCCGGCCATCCAGGCCTGCCCGTAGCTGCAGTCCATAAAAGGGCAATCTCGCCGGAAATGTCCTTCTTGACCGCAGTCCCAGCACCTCTCTCGGGTCTCGGCCGGGCTTGTGCCTCCTCCGGGGGGGCCTGTTTGCTCCGGGGGCTGTCGCTCCCTCCGAGTCGTCCCCGGTAGTAACTTGGGTCGGGGTTCAGGGTTGGGAGGCCTCGGACGCCCATGGCTGTGGCCTGCCAGTGGTTCGGAGGCTCCCGCCCCACGAGAGTTTACCTTCTCTGCGCTGCCCTTGCGACCAAGGCTTCCGGCCGCTCGGGGTGGCGCCTCCGCCACCTCTGCCGACAAGTAATCCTCCATTAAGGCCACTGCTGCGGAGAGGGTGGCCGGGCGATGCCGTCGTACCCAGGCCCTCCCTCCCGGGGGTAGGATCTGGGTGAACTGCTCTAAGGCTACCATCTCCGCGACCTGGGGTCCCGTCAGGCCCTCTGGGTTCAACCACCTCCAGCAGTGGTCTCGGATGCGTTGGGCCACAGCGCGGGGTCGGGCCCCAGGAGGATATTGTTCCTTGCGGAGACGCTGTCGGTAGGTCTCTGGGCTAATGCCGGTATGGTCTAGGATGGCCGCCTTGACTCGGGCGTACTCGAGCGCTTCCCGGGGGTCGAGGCTCCGATATGCGGCCTGAGCCTGCCCCGTCAAATAAGGGGCTAGTAACGTGGCCCAATGTTCTGAGGGCCACCGGGCAGCAGTCGCCACCCGTTCAAATGTCACCAGATAGGCCTCTGGGTCATCCTCGGGCCCCATCTTGGTGAGGCATATCGGTAGGGCCCCTGGGGTATCCCCCAGTCCGGTTCCCATGGGGGCGGCAGGGGTGCCTCCTGCCGGCCGTAATAGTGCGGCCTTCTGTTGCACCAAATGTTCCTGCTGCACCCGCTGCTGGGTGGCCAACTCTCGGAGGAGCTGCTGCTGATTCTCTTGGTGCTGAGTGGTCATTTGCTGCAGCATTTGCACCTGCTGCTGGTGCTGCTGGGCCGACTGCTCCTGCTGCTTCTCTAGCAGCCATTTTAATAGCTTCTCAGCCTCCATGTTGGGGTTCAGCGGGTTACTCCCGATTCAACCCCCACACTCTGGACCCCTTTGGTGGGTCCTGGTCTGCACCCACAATCCGGGTCGACCGTCTGTCAGCGCACGGCACTGCTCTGGGCAATAGTCCGCAGTCTTGGCGCTGGCCCCTCGTATCAGGGGCGGACCGCTATACCCGCATTCTCCACCACGTGTGACAGGGTCGGTAGCTCACCGCTGTGGCGCCTCCTCCTCTCAGGCCTGCCGCCTAGCAGGCTATGTAGTGGGGCCTTCTCCCACTCTCTCAGGCTGGCCTGCACTGCGCTGTCCGTGGTGCTGGCCTCCCAGCTCTGGAGACAGACCTTCCCCTCTGAAGGCCTGGGACAGACTGACTGCTCCTGCTCTGGGCAGCCTTTTATATGGCTAAGCCAGGCCCTGATTGGCTGGCTCCAATCTGCCTTCTTATTGGCTCCCAGTAAGCCCTCTCCTGATTGGCCGCGTGTCTACGCAGGCGCCTAGGCCTGCCGCAGCCCAGTCTCTCTAGGTGTGGGGTAATCGCCCCACCACAGAGACCTAATTAGCACCCTACCCAAAATAAGGCATATCCTACTCTAATCCCACCTGTTAATTTGCCACTTCCATGTATGGCAATAATGTTCTTTCTAGTGACTTGATATGTTTTACTATTCAAAATTTCTGATTTTTAAATCCCCCGTCCTGTGTCACAACACCATAGCTCTTCACCAATTTCACTTAAGTGGATTTAAAAATCTTTTCGCAACTCCTGAGGATATCAAAATGGGATTCTCTTGTTGCCTGAGTACCACTCAGTTTTGCAGGATGTAGACAATTTGTTCTTCTATGGCCCAGTCCTATTGGGTGCTGAGCTCCTCCTGCAAAGTGCTGAGCACTCTCAACCCTCGTCTTACATCACTGGGAGAAGAGGGTGTGCTGCACTTTGCAGGGTTGGGCCCTTACTTTATACTTTATTAAATCCCTGGCCCCACCCCAAATCCTCTTTTTTCCCCTCTGTTTCAGAAACCAAATGAATAGCCAAGATATAACTGGTCCTTTAGCTTTGGTGTTCTACAGACATCTGTGTTGCTCCCTTCCCTTTTTTCCCTTCTACATTTGCCCCCTGAGCAACTCCTCTCCCTATGGTTTCTCTTATCAACCATGTGCTTCTGATTCTCAGTTCGATATCTCTACCCAACCTCTCATCCTATCCCATCTTACATCTCCTACTGTTTTTCCAGTATCTTTTCATGGATACCACATTGCTTCCTTGATCTCAAACAGGGCAAAACATGACTTCTCATTTTCCTCCTGGACTACCCCCGCTCACACACACTCCTTTGACAACTCCACTGTCTGCCCCATCACCCCACCTCACAATCTTGAGGTTATATTTGAGCTGCCCCTTTTCTTCTGCCCTCACATTCCGGGTCTTACTGCATCTGACCACTTCTCTTACTGTAGCATTTTTAAGCCCCACCCCTTCCTCTCCATCCTCAGTGCCAAAACCCATTTTCATTTCATGGTTCACTCTTGCCATGACTACTGAACTCTTCTCCTCTCTAATCTGTTTAATAATTTAGCAGCCAAAACAACCTTAACCTCTCATCACTCTACCTATATAACTCCCATCTCCGCAGGTCTTTTCACTGGCTCCATGTCATTTTCTGCATGAAGTTCAGATTCCCCACCCTTACTTTTAGGGCCCCTATCCAGCTCAGTTGTTACCTCTTGTTGTGCCTCACGTTATGCCCTGCCCTGACTCCATTCTTCTCACTTCTCCCTTTGTTGTCTCCTCCTGTTCTTGCTTTGTGCTTTTTTTTTTATACTATTCCCTACTCTGGAATGGAATTCCTCTGCAATAAGTTTCCTGTCATCCCCTTCAAATCTCTCATTCCACTCCTGTGTTGCCTTCTCAGCCCTGTCTCACCTTAACACAGAATATCTGAGCTATTACTGAGTTGCCATAGCACTCATTTTACTTCCAATTTTACCCTTCATCCCTCCACACCCTTCCTTTAGGTTCTGGTCTGACAAACCATTACATTAATAGCTCTATTGAAGGTGATAAGGTTTTGCAGGACTGAGCCCTTTTTCATATCTGTTATAGTTAGCTCACAAGCTCTTCAGGGCAGGCAGTATGGACCAGATCCTGACTGTACATATACCCGCCATCTTCCATTCTTTTAGTTAGTTCTGTTTGAGTTTCCGCTCTTTGCTCAGGATTATTAAACTCATTTATTTCTGCAGGTAGCTGTAGGCTGGAACTTTTAATTTATTACTTAAATCCTGTGGTTTAATCTTCCACCCTCTAATTATTGCACACATGATAGCCTTCTAGTGGAATCTGCAGAATTTAGAGAGTTCATAGGGAACCTCTGTTTAAGGATAAAAATCTATAGTCCTTTCAATTGTTTTTTTTTTATGAGTTGTATCTAATTTTTATATCCTGCTTATCACCTTTGTGTCAAAGTGTCCTGTTCTCACTAAGAACATGTTTACAATAGGGTGTATATATTCTTTACCAGGAATCAGGTGCCCATGCACCAATTCCTTATGCGGGAGATTGGTAGCATGGCTTGAATTTCAGATATAGCTCAATTTCTAACATACATTTGACCAGTCTGTCTGACACTATAATGAAGTTCACAAATGTTTATCTGAATATGAAGCTGTAAGATTTTGGCCATATCTGAATTAGTTTTTGAAAACTCAGAGCTGATCTACCTAGAACACGCCAACTAGATATGCTAGGTGTTCCAGAGACTTGAAATTGGAACAGCTGAAAATGAAATTGTAAATGAAGGCTTGTTACCGGCAACTAGTAACAGTCACCAAGTTGGTTTAAGCAGATGCAAACAGGGAGAGGTCACGGTGGCGTATGTCCAGATCAGGATTTGTAATGGGCAAGCTTTTTTGTTCAAGACAGAATGATGGCTGTGGTCTGGGTTTAGATTCAATAGCACTTAAATCTTCTGTACATTTTTCATGACCTTCCTAAAATAGTGAGGTGTAGGGAGATAAGTTCTTATGAAATTTTGGGTGCCTGCCATTATGGTTTGTGGTACAACATACACAGGTGGGAGGGAAGCATCCATATCTAAGGGGATTCAACTACAATCTCTTCTGAAATTCAGTGGGCTCATAATTGAGATACCAGCTTTGGCTTAGTTGTGCATGAAAGGTTCCAAAAAGCAATGATAAAAATATGGTTCTGAAAACTATGTAAATTATCTTCATAATATTCTTTGGGGGAAATGTATCTGCTTAGGTGATAATGGCGAAGCTCTTGTTGGTGCTTTCAGTCCTGACCAAGTTTGTCAGCAAGAATCCTATCTTATGTATCCTGTATGCCCTCAGTGCATTTCATGAGAACCCATCATCACTTCCAAAATGTCCATCTCTCACACTGAAAAGGAAGAAGGCTTCTGATGTAAATCCAGCTTTTTTTTTTTATTTTCGGAGACTTTCAAGATCCATGTTTTGTTATACAGTCATTCAGTCAGGGTGGTTTCATGTGGTTTCTGACTTTCAGATTCAATGTATATAGAAAGCAGAATCTCTGAAACGTATTCTCCAAAAGGATTTTTAATACTTTCCAAATCACATTTCAATTATACTCCTGTTCCAGTCAGTTTTTCTAGTAATGTAATAGTTCTCAACATTTCTTCCTCCATTCCAGTGCTCTGCCTCCTGTCTCATTTGTTGTTCAGCCCAACTTTTTTCAAGTTTGTCTTTCAGTTTCAGCTGTTAAATCTTTCCCTTCCACTTGTACTCATGAAATCTCTGGTTCCCCTAGAATCTCCCTAGGAAGAACACTTACATCAGCTGGTGGAGCTCGTTTATATCTACAGCCTTCCAGGAAGGATGGTCTTAGCAAGGCTGTGTAACACTCTGGCCTGTTAAATGGAAGGAAGCTTATGCCCAAATAAATCTGTTAGTCTTTAAGGTGCCACCGGACTCCTTGTTGTTTAAATGGAAGGGTTAGCTTTGACACATGACAATCTGGTGCTAGCTTTCAGGACAGAATGTGCAGCCAAGGGATAAGTGGACATCCTTGAGATGAGTAGCCTGCTTGGGTACAGTTCCTAAAAGGTCCTCAGACCATCTATGGGTCATCAGCCAAGGAAATTAATCTCTGTTGACTGAGATTCTTAGGAGGCATTCACAAAAATGCAGCCTTCCACAGCCTTTAGCACACTAGAGTCTCCTCCTCTCCCTTTGCAATAGGGATTGGGGGTTACATTTTAGCAGTACCTATTCTTTCTTTGACTGATTTTTTTTTTCAAAAGTCATATGAAGGGGGACTGATCCCCCTCAGATGTGGTGCTAACACCAATGTGTTACTGAAACTCTTTCCTGTAAGGGTGCTAGGCAAATCCCCGATTCACATAGATAGCAATATCACTCCCCCAAAATGGAATATTTTAACAATGGATACCAGTCTTATTTGGGGCAGGGACGGTCATTGACAAACAGAAATGTAGGGCTGAAAGGGACCTTGAAAAGTCAAGTCCAGCCCCCTGCACTGAGGCACGATCAAGGCTGATTAAGCCCATAGCATCTCATCTTACTTTCAGTGGACATGGAGAAAAAATTGATCACAGTCCTCCTTATAATAGTCCTTAACATATTTGAAGACTGTTATCAGGTCCCACCCCCACCCCCCAGTCTTCTTTTCTCAAGACTAAACATGCATAGTTTTTTTTAACCTTTCTTCATAGGTCAGATTTTCTCAACCTATTACCATCTTTTTTGTTCTCCTCAGCACTCTGCAGTTTGTCCACATCTTTCCTCAAGTGTGGCACCCAGAATTGGACACTACTCCAGCTGAGGCCTCACCAGTGCTGAATAGAGCAGGACATTTACCTCACTTGTTACATGCAATGCTCTTGTTAATACACCTCAGAAATATTAGCCTTTTTCACAACTGCATCACATTGTTGATTCATATTCAATTTGTGATCCTCTATAATTCTCAGATCCTTTTCAGCAGCACTAACACTTAGCCAGTTATTCCCATTTTGTAGTTGTGTATTTGATTTTTTTTTCCTTCCTAAGTGAAGTACTTTGCACTATTCTTCACTGAATTTTATCTTGCTGAATTTGGATGAATTCTCTAATTTTCAAGGTTTTGAATTGTAACACCAGGCATAATGGGGCCCTGACCTGCTTGGCCTCTAAGTGCTACCTCGGTATAAATCTTATATTTGTAAGAATACAATGTGTGGTCTTTGGCATGTGCTGATTCCTGTAATAATAAGCCTCCTAGTGGATATAGAGGGTAATTGGTGCCTATCTGGCTATTTGCATCTGTATATAATCGGAGACATTTAAGGCAGGACCTGTGCATGTCAGTAAATCCTTGCCCTTCCTCTGAGATTCATTCTGAGAAACTATTGTTGCATCAGCTGCTGCTTGGGTGTGGACCCAGTTGTGATCCAGCCTGAATAAAGGGCTGTTGTTTAAACTGCCTGGTTTGGCCTCTCTTTATTCCGGCTAAACTTTATTTAGCGTCAGAAATGTGATCATGTAAAAATGGCATCTCTGTGCTCAACAGAGCTGCTCCCTGTCTGTATTCAGAATCAATTTTCTATCTTTAGTGACAAAAATAACTTCTTACTCCTGTTAATACTGCTGAGCCAATATTGCTATGGGAGGCTGGGATTTCCTTCTGACTCCTGCACACCCACAGAAGTGCTGATTTAAGTTCTGTTCGTAGACTCTTTATCTCAAGGTGACACCTCAATTACACATTAACTGCTCTAGTAACATACCTAGGTAGGCCAGGGAGATGATTTGTGAGCCACAAACAGTTTGGTTTTCAGATCTCAGGTGGAGTTTTCCAGGCTAGCACTGAAGAAAAAACATCATTTGATACAACAATAATCTAGCAATGTCTTTGTGGTCAAGAAATTATCCAAAATGGGATGTGTTAGCATATTTTGCGAATAGAAGACTATAGCTAAATACTTCTAAACATATATAAACCTACAACTAATTACTCTGAGAGTATGTCTACACTTACCTCCATAGCGATTGATCCAGCGGTGGTCGATTTATCACGTCAAGTGAAGACACGATAAATTGACCGCCGAGTGCTCTCCTGTCAACTCCAGTACTCCACCGGAGCGAGAAGTGTAGGCGGAGTCGATGGGGGAGTGTCAGCAGTCGACCTACCGCCGTAAGTAGCTCTAATTATGTCTACTTCAACTACACTATTTTCGTAGCTGAAGTTGCGTAACTTAGACCGACTTAGCTTGTGCCCCTCCCCGCCAGTGTAGACCAGGCCTGAGCTAGCCATGTGTGGACACTAATTATTCCCATTCTTTACATTCTTTGATTTTAAACTCAGTAATACATTCCATATAATTCTATAAAAAGTAATTAATATGGAAAAACTCAGCACAACTTGGGTAAATGTTTTGTAGGTGAAAATAAAACTTTTTCTCTCACTTTGCAAACACTTTGTTTCACAGGAGGATTTTTAGCCTCATCTATAGTTTTACAATACACTCATGTTAATAAATGATTGCTGGAGTTAAATAGTTTTACAAGATTTCTTATGCAATCAGTTCTATTATTATTTGACCAAATTCTATAGTTCTTATTTAGACAATTTCATTTAAAGTGTCAATTGAATAAAGACTGGGAACGTGAGTCAGGAGAGCTCTTAAGTAGTGCTTATTAAGCATGCGCTTAAGTCCTTTTGAAATGAATAGGGCTAGGTCTACACTACCCACCTGAATCGGCGGGGAGAAATCGATCTCTCGGGGATCGAATTATCGTGTCTCGTCGGGACGCGACAATCGATCCCCGGATCGACGCTCTTACTCCACCAGCGGAGGTGGGAGTAAGCGCCGTCAACGGGGAGCCGCGGAGGTTGATTTTGCCGCCGTCCTCATAGCGGGGTAAATCGGCTCCGATAGGTAGAAGCTATTCGCATAGCTGAATTTGCGTATCTTAAATCGACCCCCCCCCCCCCCGCCATAGTGAAGACCTGCCCTAGGACTTAAATGAGCTTACATGTTTTCCTCAATCAGAGCCTAAGGCCTGGTCTAAATGAGGAAATTAGGTCGCATAACTACATCGTTTAGGGGCGTGAAAAATCCTTGCCCCTGTCCAGTGCCATTAAACTGACCAAACCCCCAGTGCAGACAGCGCTAAGGCCTTGTCTACACTACCGGGGTAAGTCGACCTAAGTTACCTACTCCAGCTACGTTCTTCATGTAGCTGGAGTCGACGTAGCTTAGGTCAACTTTTTGAGGTGTCTACACCACGCTGCATCGACGGGAGACACTCTCCCATCGACTTACTTTAATCTTCTTATTCTGGTGGAGTACTGGAGTCGACCGGAGAGCGCTCTGCTTTACTAGTCTTCACTAGATCTGCTAAATCAACCCCTACTGCATCGATCCCTAGTAAGTGTAGACATTGTCTAAGTCAGGGGTGGCCAACCTGAGCCTGAGAAGGAGCCAGAATTTACCAATGTACATTGCCAAAGAGCCACAGCAGTACATCAGCAGCTCCCCCAATAGATCCCCCCACTCCCAGCACCTGCCACCCACCGGCAGCCACGCTGATCAGCACCTTTCCCTCCCTCCCCGCACCTCCCGATCAGCTGTTTTGTGACGTGCAGTCTCTGGGGAGGGAGTGGGGAGAAGCGAGGGCACGGCAGGCTCAGGGGAGGGGGCAGGGCCTGTGGGGTTGAGCAGTGAGCACCCCACCCCCTGGCACATTGGAAATTTGACGCCTGCAGCTCCAGCCCCAGAGTTGGTGCCTATACAAGGAGCTGCATATTACCTTCTGAAGAGCTGCATGTGACTCCAGAGCCCCAGGTTGGCCACCCCTGATCTAAGTCAATGAGAGAATTCTCCTGTTGATCTAGCTACTGCCTTGGAGTACCTATGCCCATTAGTATAGGCAGCATCCTAACTGCAGAGTTTTAAATGTAGACAAGCCCCCAAGTTAAAACAAACAAAAAAGTACCCCATATAATCTTTCACATATACTTTTTTACACTGAATGTGGCATGGAAAAGTCTGTGATCATATAATTAAAAGCTGTATCATAATGCACAAGGGAGCTGAATTACAGATGTACAGACCACCTTCATTCTGGTATTTCCTAACTTTTGAGCGCTTGACTTTGCAACCTTAATGTTTTGCATGCACTCTATATAGTGGGGCGTGTTCCTACAAACGGGAATCGGGTTGCATTTGAGTAATGTCTTGCACAGTTAAATAGTGGCTCTGGCTATGTTTTGTTGTAACGGTGGGGGAATAATACAATTTGTGGCTAATATGTCATTTGTGTTGATTGTGAATTTGTTTAACAAACATCAAGAGCTTTAGCACTTGCCTACCTGGGGACATCTATGAAAGTTAATCCAATTAACTAAAGGTATAAATTTGGACTGCATTAGTTACACCATTTTAAATCTGTGTGGACACTGTTATTTATGGTCTAAAGTTGTGCATGAAAGTTCCAAAAAGCAATGATAAAAATATGGCTCTGAAAACTGTGTAAATTATCTTCATAATATTCTTTGGGAAAAATGTATCTGCTTAGGTGATAAGTTATTTTAAAAATATAGTAAAATGTGTTAAATTGACACACATGATTAGACAAGCGGCATCACTTAATGACTAAAATAAACTCATTAAGGGTCTCATCTCTCCTCATGCTGCCAATCTTCTGCTACCAGTTGTTTTAATGAAAATTGTGGATCTTGATGCATTGTGGTCCAAAAGCCTGATTCCTGCCAATGACGCTGAATATGTGGCCTCCCTGTGTTCACATAGATTCCACTGAAATTAATAGGGTGCTGTGAAGGTGCAGGGTCTACCTGAGCATAGCCATTTGAAAATTATTAGAGTTCTCCATAATTGGGAAGATATCTACTTGCATGCAGTACACATGTGAACGTTTAAGCTTATTGTCAGTACTGCAATGATTATTGTAATTATAATGATCAATAGCACCATGTTTCTATTATCCCGCCCTTTTCTCAGGGGCAGTTTAACATTTTTTAGAGCAGAAAGCTAAGCTGGCCTTTCCTTTATGCCAGACTCCTTAATCCAAGGTCTTGAGCTCATCTTTTGAGATGTTTTCACAAATGTAGGTACACACCACTAATATGCTGCAAAGCTTGATTGAATCTGTTTACGCCACAAATTTAAATGGACTGTGGTGAAAGCACTTTTTCATTTAAACAAAGACTGAGTGAAACAATACTACTATAACAAGATAGGCAAAAGAACAAGAGGGAAACTGCAGGGCAGTTTAACTTTTTTTTTATTGCTGCTTTTGGGATAAGTATAAAGCAAAAGAATATTAATTTTTTTTAAGAATGGAGATCTGCTTGAAAGTTTCATGTATGAACAGCTGGCATTTTATGGGTTTTGTAATATTTGTAAAGTTCTTCATTTGTGCCAGGCCATCAGAGGAAGCAACTGAAATGAAGAGAGACAATGCAATTTTGTAATTGAAGTGGCACTGTAAAATATGTGTCCTGGTAATGAGAGAACCCAAACAAAAAATAAAATGACTAATTTCCACCACTTTAAGGTTATTTATTTATATATTATTGCAATAGCATCTAGAGGCTTTAACTAAGATGAGAACCCCACTGAGAACATCACTGTACAACGGGGGTCAGCAACCTTTCAGAAGTGGTGTCTGAGTCTTCATTTATTCCTTCTGATTTGGTTTCGTGTGCCAGTAATACATTTTAACATTTTTAGAAGGTCTCTTTCTATAAGTCTATAATATATAACTAAACTATTGTTGTATGTAAAGTAAGTAAGATTTTAAAAATGTTTAAGAAGCTTCATTTAAAATTAAATTAAAATGCAGAGCCCCCCAGACCAGTGGCCAGGACCCGAGCAGTGTGAGTGCCACTGAAAATCAGCTTGTGTGCCGCCTTTGGCACGCATGCCATAGGTAGCCTAACTCTGCTGTACAATCACACAGTAAGAGATGGTTCCTGCCCCAACAGCTTACAATCTAAGGGTACATCTAAATTGCAGCTGGGAGGTGTGATTCCCAGTTCAAGGAGACATACAGGGGATAGCTCTGCTTTATCTAGCACACTAAACATAGCAGCATGACCATGACAGCACAGGCAATGCCTCAGGCTAGCAGCCCAAATACATACCTATGACCATGGGCAAGACTGTACTTGAGCGGCAAGCCCAAGCCACTGTCCGTGCCACTAAGGCCACACTGCTATTTTTAGCATGCACCTGTATGTCTGTCTGAACTGGGAATGACATCTCTCAGCGGCAGTTTAGATGTATCCAGAACAGACTAAGTGACCTACCCAGTTGCACAGAAGGAATAGTTGCGGTCAGCTGACTTCCTAAGGGTCTGACCTTGTGAGATGCTGAGCATCTCCTGCAAACTGTGCTGCACCCTTCATTGAAGTCCGCACCTCACAAATCAGTACCTAAAGATGTGCAACTGTGAAGATTTCTAGTTTTACCATATGGACCTCATCTGCTAGTTTGCCTGTTTACATAAAACCTTCTTTTCCTAGTTGATTTTGTTTGCCACAAGTTTGCATCAGGTGTAAGTGACAGGCCAAATGTATTTGGAATATGCCCCTCATTCACCACATCTATCATGTTGGGATAAAGCATCATAGAACCAGGCCATATTTTTACTTCATGTTGACTTTCAGTTCCCTGAAGATAAGATGCCATTGCAATGGAAGTGCCTTGTACAATATCAAGATATTTATTTGAAAATTGAAGAGAGGTGGAAGCAAGGGAGCTTAAGTAAGACTGATTGTTCTGTACTTGTGCTGTGTTAGCATGATTCTATGCTCTAGCATGGGGACTGTTAGAAATCAGCGCTATGGAAGAGAAACAATAAAACCCACCTCATTGCTATGACTACATCCAGGAAGTGGGAGCACTGTGTTAACTGCATTAACTTTAATTTTAGGGAGTTTTAGATGCACCTTGGGAATTAACAGACAATGCTGTGTATTTTTCCTCATTTTAAATTTAGAATGGGATTTGAAAGGGAATTTATGCTAATAAGCATGTGTAGAATGAACCCTTTAGAGAGATCTTAGAAACTGCTGAAATGGGTTTTATCCTCTTTATCCTTCCACAAAGGATATACAGCAGCAAGAGAGAGGAAGCTTCTTGTCTTTCATTAAAATCAGATATGGCATGAGCTGCAGATTTTTGATCCTCATGTCCCTATATTTCAAAGGGTTCGCCTATTAAAGAGATAGTGGCGAGGTTTGGATCTAAACACTCAATGTTTGTGGGCTGTTTGAATCCAGGGCTTAAATTTTGAGTCCTCACGAATTAAAGTGTACTCTGTGTGTATACATTTGGCCATAAAAGATACTGGAATTTAGGTAATCATTTACTATGGTGATGAGCCTGGTATAAATGCCTAGGTACAGGAAAGTGAGTGTTCTGGATGCATGAGGTAGTATGCAATGGGCTACACTTCAGTCCGGGGTGAATGATTCACAGCCTATCAACTCTAAGATCAAAAGGAAATAAAAGATAAAAGAACACCAATTAATGTTGTGGAAACAGGGACCTAATCACATCATCAGATGCTACCAGCACTAACTCCAAAACTGCTTCAGTCTTTTAAAGGTTTGATATGAATGGATCAATCTAACCGATACATACTGATCTGTAAAGAAGCAAAGATATATAATGCTCTGCAGGCAGTGTAAACACTGAAAGGTCTTGAGCACGTGTCTTGGCATACCTACTACTGAAGCTCATTAGGTAATTCCACCCCAGGGCTGGCTCCAGGCACCAGCCCAGCAAGCAGGTGCTTGGGGCGGCCAACGGGGAGGGGCGGCATGTCCGGCTCTTGGGCGGCAATTCGGCGGCTGGTCCTTCACTCCGAGAGGGAGTGAGGGACCCGCCACCAAATTGCCGCCGAAGACTGAAGTGATGGCGGTAGAGCTGCCGCCGAAGTGCCGCAGATCGCGATCGCACCGTTTTTTTTTGTTTGTTTGTTTGTTTTCTGCTTGGGGCAGTAAAAACCCTGGAGGTGCCCCTGTTCCACCCTAGGCAAGAAATAGAAAATTGTAGAGGGCATTGAACACTGAATTTGTAGTGTGCTGCAGATAGAGGACCAAATTCTGCTCTCTTGCACTAGGATAAATCTGAAATAACTCCACTTGGCTCAGTGAAGTTTTTGTGGATTTACACGAAGGCAGAATCCAGCCCCATGTTTCCACTTGACTCTCAGAAGGCTTATCTCCTCTAGGAAGCTATTGAACTGTTGCTGAAAATGTAATTCAATCCTGAGTTAGTTTGAGGTATTCAGTCTGGATAAAGGTCTGAGTAGTCCTAATTTGCAGCACTGTCTCTGAGCCTCTAATCTCTCTATATAGATCCTGTGTTATTTCTTATTAACGAATTGCTTTACTGAAGAAGAAAGATACATCAGACAAAATAAAGCAGAGGCCTATGTGTATGATTTGAAGCTACATCCTTCTTTTCTGCACTCTGGTTGACTTTACAGATTTTTTTAAAATATTGTTGTGCTTTAGAAAAAAATATTCTGAGCTTTTACTGTAGAGCTTTTAGTCTGTCTTCATCTCCCCCACTTCCATTATTTATACTTTCTTTCCAAGATGCAGCTGCAGAATGTGCAGTGGAGTGCACCAAATCTTATTCCTGACAGACAAATGCGGGGACGTGTGTGTGTGTGTATTTTTATATTATTTGTGTGTGTGTGTGTATACACACACACACACATTTTTTGCTAGTTTAAATCAGTGCAGTCCATTTACTTCCAAGGAGTTATGTTGATTCACACAGCTGGGAATGTATCTGACCAATTTTTATTTTATTTTAGATAAAATTGACACATCTTATAAATAAAACATCTTGCACTGAATACTTTTTCCATTGATGTACTGCACTGATATGTAAGTAGTATTATACTGACTTATTTCCTTAATAATATTGTGGAATCTGAATGTTGTTAGGAATGTTTCAGAGTTTAGAAGACCTAGTTCTTTTATTGATGGAAACTTGTTTTTGTGGTATAGTTGTTTCTGATACTTCATTGTTACACATCAGAGTGTAAGCTGGACAGAAAACAGATGTAAAGGGTGTAAGTGAGAGTATAGTATAACTATGCTGATCTAAAGCCCACTGTAATCAATGGAAAGACTCTCATCAACTTCAATAGACGTTTGGAGCTGGTGCTGGATTGGCAGTTCCTGCACAAGCAAAAGGAGAGTAACTTACCTGCCAAGGAGCAGAAATAGGTGGGTAGCAGGAAAAGTGGCCTGAGAGGAGGGGGCCTGGTTTAACTTACATGCCTGTTAGTTGCATTTCCTACTATACTTCTACGTCTTCTGCTCCTCAGCAAGTAAGTTACGCTTTAGGTATGTCTACCCTGAGATCACAGTGCGTGATTGCAGCTGGTGTAGACATATCCAAGCTAGCTTTAATCAAAGTAGCTCAGGTCCTGGAACAGTGAAGTTGCAGTACAGTGCAAGTAATTCCCCAGGTTTCCAGGCGGGTTTGTACAGCCCGCACTGACACATGTGCTGCTGCAGCTCCAGTGCTCCAATACCTGAGCTAGCTAAATTAAACCTAGCTTGAATGTGTCTACACAAGCTGCAATCATACCCTCTGGCTGCAGTGTAGTACCCTTAGTTATACTACAGGGGCTTAATGCTACAGAGCCACTGCTCCTGTCCTTGTGTGCTGCTAGCCCCATTCTGTTTCTTTTTGGAGGTCTTCTCCCAGCTCATGTGAAAGAGAGCATCAGATACTGACTGTTTAGCATTCAACAAAATTACTGAATATATTCAATTAGAAACTAAAGAAATGTATTGTGTTAACAATCAATCTGCACTTCCAGAAGACATTTTAGGGAAGATTATTAAGAATAAGCTTTAAAATCGTTTTAGTGTGGGACCATGTTGCCTAAAAGAGGATAATCGGTTTGATAATATTAAAATGACAAAACAGGAATTCTGAAATATTTTAATTCAATGTGATGTAGTTAATTGACACCAGATTTTTTAAAATGTTTCTACAGGCATATTTTTAATTCAGTATCCTCTCTACATCCACCCTCCAATATCTTGGATGTCAGCGTTATTGTAATTTAATTAGAAAAAACTACTTTCAAGTAACATTTAGGCTCTCACTTCAATCTAGAGACGCCAGGTAATCCAGAATTAAGAGCGAAACTCTGAGAGGGCGTGTGAGAATGTCAGCTCCAGATGACAGGAGTGTTGTAATGGAGCTGCGCTATGTTTGACTCACTCAGAAAGCATACTTAGCATTAACCTTGTCTGAAGTTCAACTGTGGGTTGGGAACCAGGCATGATTCATTAGAACTTTCTTTGTACCCACAACCTGTGTGACAAAGCTCTTGTGAATTTTTGGCCTATCCATGAGCATTGTGAGGCTGACATTCATGGTGATTTTTAGATTGAATTGTTTTCACTGGAAAATGTTACCCGGAGCTAGCCATGTGATGTTTTCTACTAGTTCCACTTCTGGTGCCAGTGGACAACAAACCTGTTGAAATAAGAAAATTGGGGGCACAACCTCCATGACCCCACCTTCATGCTGTCTAGTTGGCGTAGCAGCAGATTTCACAGTTACATCAAATAGGAGCTCTCTGCAGCCGCAGGCAGGCATCAGTTACACCGTGTTCATATTTTCAAATTTTGCTTTACACCCAGTAGGGCTGGAAACACTTCTTTTTAAGTGCACTAAGATTCTGATTTCATTATGTGAATTCAGGAACTGGGCCCCACGGTCTGGGCCTAAATTCCTATGCCTTCCTCCAACCCCAGTGAATCTGAACCTGGTGTATGTAAAAGGGACCTAAGACCACTTTATGAAAGTTTCAATATTGTTTTCACCATGTATAGAAAAAAAAATAAACTGAACTCATACCTCATTTGTATATACTTGGCACTTCAACAGTGTGTGTGTTTGTTTATAATTCTAAATGTTTGTAAACCCGTTATTTTATTGGGTGACCTGAGCTATGTATTTGTGTGTATGTGGGGGTGGGGTGGTAGTGTTGTCCAGATCACTTTTTGAGGCATGCAAGAGGGCAGATAGCAAAGGAGATTTCGCCCAAGGTGAATGGGTGCTGAACATTCCCGTTTAACATACCAAGTGGTCAAGAAGCTGAGCCTGAGCCGTGCTGTCCTAAGAAGAGTCACAACTGGATTGCCCAAGGAGACACTGCAACCGGTGCTGGGACTATCCTAGAAGGAGCCTAACTGGACTGGACCAAGGCAGACTGGGCCAAAGGGAAAATCCATAAGTGTATAAGTGGTCTAACAGTCAAATGCTGAGCACTCAGCAGCTCCCACTATCAAAATAGTGACTTTGGCCAGGTAAGCTACAGGACCGAATGTATTTTTCTCAGTCTTTATTCTGATCATGATTTATATACCCAAAGCATAAAGTTATTTTGCGGCATTGAATTTTTTTAATCATCTGCTTAATGCTACATCATTCAATCTTTCTCAGTTAAGTTCTTCCTTAAGTAGCTTGTAGGAGAAAAGTCAGTGGTAAGCTTGTCCTGGTGGATCAGTAAATAACTCCAAAAAGGCTGTCTGGGATTATTGATTAGTATGGCTTTGTTGTGCAGTGGTATTGTATATAGGTCAGTTCTTTATCGATAATATTCAGACTGCTACAAAAATGTCCAAGGACATACTTTTGTTCTTTTAACCGGGGTGTCTCTAAGATGCTCTGTTTGGGTGGTGTGGGGGAAATAAAGTGAAATTTATTGTTAAAACGGGACTATTTTTAAAGCTTAGCTGTGAAATTCAACCTCCCCACCTTCTCCTCCCAAAAACACCCCCCAAAAGAAAAGCTTTCTGCCTCCAATGTGCTGAAAAAAATTATTCCAAGATGTCTTTACATCAATCTGGCTGTGTAAAGGGGTCTAACACTCTCTTTAACTGTAACTTTTATCCACTTTAGGCCCCATTATACTGCCAGATCTATGTGAAGAAGCCTTAGTCTAAATGAGAAGTGGGCCCAGAGTTCTTCAGTAGGTACAAAAACATTTCTAAATAACAAAGGTTCTCTCACATCAAACTTTCCACCAGCCTGCATTTTACCTATATGCTTTTTGTGAATTAATAGTTGGAATGTTGGCATCTGGTGATCAAAACTCTGTTTGATCCACAGAACAGCAACAGAGAAGCAGTGTGCCTGTATACCTGCCTATATACCTTGACCTTCCCCTGTAGGGACCATCTCCCAGGTTCAGTCTCCAAGCCCATTTAATCCCTGGTCTCACTGCTGGGACTCCATAAGAGTTAATTTGTGTCAAGTAAGGTGTTCTTTGTGAAGTGGTCCCAGTCCACTGGAAAGATGATTGATCTACATGTACTCTAAAAGGGATATAACCTTCTGGCAGGGTGTTTTCTGAGTTATAAATATATTTTTAAAAAAACTGAACTTGTTACAGAGAAACAAACTCGCAAGCATATAGTAACCACTTACTGTGAAAGAATATTTTGCTTACTCTGATGGGATGTATTAACCCCTTAAATTCTAGGGTGGGGTTTCAGAGCAACTCAGTGCCCAAGTGACCAGCCACACCTCCAGAGCATGGAAGCTGGAGGTAAGGCTCAGAAGGGGGGCTGACAAGGCAGGGAGAAGGAGCTGCCCTCAGCTCGCCTGAGGAAAGGCGCTACAACAACCTTCTCCTGGAGAGGAAGAGTTTGGCCACTAAGCCCAGAGGGACTGAACGTTAATTTAGCATCTTTGCTCTTACTAATTCTTCAGACTGAGACTTTGACAAGAAATTGGGTGGTAGGAATTGTCCCTTAAGGCACTGCTGGGTGCTTGACATTGTTAACCCTTACAGGACCCTGGCCTGGACCCTGGTGGAGTGAGGCCCAAGGCTTCCCTACCCAACCCAACCCCGCCCCTCATTAAGAAGGGAATGAAAACCCTCACCTTCTAGACTCCCCCTGCAGGGAAAGAAGGAAAGGTTAAATACCTTTTGAAACCCTGTCTGGGATCGGAAAGTCAGGGGAGAGGTGTCAACCAAACCACATATATTCCTAGGAATCCTATCATGGCAGGGGGGAGAGGACCAAGTGGTAATCTGACCAGAGGGTCAAATCAACCCCCAATAAAAGACACATTGACCCTAGGCATAGAGGTGGTCTAGGGAAAAGAACAGAGATGTGGTGAACAGGGACCTTACCTCCTAACAACTAAGTGATGCCACCAGCAGACACTGTCCATCACTGTCATGTTTTCACACTGGCCTCCTATGCTGCACACGCACATTTTACGCACTCATGGGTACCACAATAGCCATAAGTTCATGCAAAATGAGGTACATTTAGCAAATCTAGGTCATTCCAAGTGACTACCTAGCATTGCCTATTTGTGCACACAACTCTGTGACTTAATGGCGAATGGAAAAATTGACCCTGTGTTTATCTCAAAGCCATTTTGGCACTGTATAAAATACATTATACTATTTTGTTGAAGGGAAAACTGGTACAATTTTGGAAAAAGAAGAGAGGCCCAACAGTCAAAACCTGGTCCCTCACCCAGTACTGAGTAGACAGGCTTGGTGCATGAGGTTCCATGGTGGATGTGTGTTTGTGAGCAGGTGGAGCGGTGGGAAAGGGAGGAACTGAACTCTTCCTGCCTAAACCACAGAGCTGTAGCAGTGTTACTTTGTGGCTAGTACTGCAGCCTCAGTACCATCGTGTCCTCTGTGTGACTGCTATTCTGTAAGAGAGTTTGGTTAGTGGCTCCAACTAGTAGCTGTGCCGCTGGAATCTTACTTGCCCACAGCCTCCACCCCTACATGTTAGGGTAAAGGGAACTTTTCCAGAACACAGCTCAGTGGTGTGCAGTGGATGAGGACGGCTTGCACAGCCCTCCACACAGTGTGCACTGATTCCATTCCAAAAGCGCTGGTATCATTTCACACTGCACCAGTTCCATTCCAGAAGCAAACATAAAAATTACACGATGCTAGATCCACTGACCATCCTTGTTTGTATTCTGCTGTTATCAAACATTGAAATAGTAACCTTTGCCTCTCATCCCCAATCCCAGTTGCATTTATCTCTGACTTCATGCTACTTTTCTACTTCAGTGTGTTTTTCATTGATCTTTTTTCCCCAAATTTAAACCCTCACACTTTTATTACATCCTTCTTGCACTAATGTTGGGGCGCAGGGTGGAAATTAGTCTCTTCCATCCCTCTATCATTAACTGCTGCTTCCATCTGCTCTGTGGTGTTCAGATTGACTCTTCTGCCTGCCTTGCTAAAGGTTTTTCTTAAGGTTTCTCTTGGGTGCCCTTGTTTCCTCACACCAAGTGGTTTCCACTTGACAGCTTTGTGTGGGAGTCTGTGTTTGGCACCTAAAGTACGTGCCCAAAATATTTCCAGCATTTCCTTCTGAGTCTGTGGAGATAAGCTGCTGGCTGGTGATTTCTTGAATCTCTTTATTGTTGATAGTTTCTTCATCCAATGCCCAGAAGATTTTGTGAGCATCTATTTTCAAAGGCATCAAGTTTTCTGTCTAACACTTTAGTAGATCTCCAGCTCTCTCAGCCATATGTTAGCCCTGAGAACATTGGGCCCAATGTGTCATCATTTATTGAACTGCTTTATTTTAAATTACTCATTTTGAAGTTTTCAGAGCATACCCATTAGATCAATTCAGAGCCCATGAATCAGAAAATTATGGGACTGGATGAGACCTTGAGAGGTCTTCTAGTCCAGTCCCTGCACTCAAGGCAGCACTAAGTATTATCTAGACCAGTGTTTCTCAAACTGGGGGTCCTAATCCAAAAGGGGGTCATATGAATAGTGTAGGGGGTCGTGAAATCACAAACAATATTGTGGGAGAGATTGGGAGGGGGGATACAGCAGCTGCTACTCTCTGGCCACTCAGCTCTGAAGGCAGTGCCGCAGTCAGCAGCAGCACAGAAATAAAGGTGGCAATACCATGAGTATGCTTTTATGAGTATGTACAGTAATTTGCCATCACTTTTTTGGGGGGGGAGGGGGTTCCCAGAGCCTGAAATATTTTCAAGGGGGGGCCAGCAAAAAAAAAGTTTGAGAACCCCAATCTAGATCATCCCTGACAGGTGTTTGTCTAACTGCTCTTAAAGATCTCCAATGATGGAGATTCCACAACCTCCCCAGGCAATTTATTCCAGGGCTTAACCATGTGATTTTAAAAACAAAATAAACCATTTCTTGATCAACATCAGCCTCTGATAAGTACTATGATTCAGAATAAAGCTGAGCATAGTTGATACACAGAAAGCTCTGAACAGTTAGGTGGCTTTTCAGAACATACTTAGTTTGCACTTCATTACCGTATTTATTTGCAAACATTTTGCAATCGCCTATCTGTTGGTAGTGTCAATTTTTTCTACACAAATTCAAGATGTTGATTGTGCATAAGAAAAAATGAGCCAGGGCTTTTGTCTGATATAAAATATTGTAATAATCTGGAGGCCAGATTATGCCTGCCTTATTTCTGGAAAAACAATTGAAGGCTGTACCTACAGGGTTGAGACCAGGTGAAAGGAAGAATGGTCCAATAGCTAGGGTGGTAGTCTGAGACTTGGGAAATCCAGGTTCACTTCCCTGCTCAGCCATAGCTTTCCTATGTGGCCTTGGGAAAATCACCTATATCCACAAAGGTACTTGGGTGCCTAAGTCTCAGTTTTGGATCCGCTTGTGATCCATAAAACTCCTGCAGAACCAAGTAGGTGGCTAAACTCACTCAGTGCCTAAGTTTTCAGGGTCAAAGTTCCCTAGGGGCCTCTGTTCCTGCCTCTGGGCATGTGCATGGCAGTCTCACTCTCGGCATCCAGCAACCTATCTCCTATCTAAGCCCCAGAGTGATTCACAAGTGGAGAAGGGGGAACTGGACCCAGGGTCTCCCACCACCCAGCAGGGTTTCCTAATCACTGGGCTACAGAATCATTCTCTTGCTCACTTGCTCTCTCACCCCCACCCCCTCTGACCCAATGACTATTTAAGCATTTATTTACCCAAGATGGAACAGACGCTGGGCCAGACAACAAGAGGGACAGTCTAGTCCAGTGGTGAGGGCACCCAAGTGGGAGACCCTGGGTCTAGCCCCCCCGATCCAATCATCTCTCTTTAATTATTTATCCACAGGGAAACAGCTGCAACAGGAGAGATTGAGGGAAATCCACTTCACAATATCCTATAACTCAGTGGTGGTTAGAGCGCTCTCCTAAGAGGTGGGAGACCTCCCCCCCCAAACCTATTCAAATTCTTTCTTCCCCTCTAGTTGGAAGATGCTCTAACTACTGGGCTAAATGTTACAGGTGGGTGGTGGCCGCACCACTCCCTTCTCCTCTGGCTGTTTTATGTGCAGCGAGGCAGGAGCCTAACTCATTCTTGCAAGAAACACTTGAGGTGCCTAAGCTGCTGGACTCCAAGCCACAGGCTGCTATTCGTGGATCACTAAGCAGCAATAGGCACCTCCCTGCAGCCCCGACTTAGATCCCCCTCCCCAGAGAGGGGTGAGGCTGAGCGCGCACACTGGTTGTTGGCAACCCCCACTAGCTAGCTTAGGAAGCTCTGCGCTTACCATGGAGGCTTTTGTGGATTGAATTCTTAGGTGCCTATCTCTCCCCATTCATCATATAGGGAGCCTAAGTGCCTCACTCAGCTTTGTGGATTAGTGTTGTTTCTGTGATTTTTTTCTTTCTTTTTAGGGGCCTAAAAGTTAGGTGCTGTGACCCTTGGCATTGCCTAAGTCTCTTCCTAGAGCCCACACTTAGTCTTTTTGTGCCTCAGTTCACCAACTGCAAAATGGGGATAAGAGCACTTCCCTACCTCACAGGGGTGGTCTGAGCATAAGTACATTAAAGACTGTGCTAAGATAATATAGTGATGGGGGGCGGCATATAAATATCTTAGATTTTAAAAGGCCCAAAGCTGGCTATTGTTAAAAGAAATTTCATTAGTGCAGGCTTGCACAACATGCGGCCCGCATGGGCTCACTGTGCGGGGCCTGAGGAGGCGAGCGGGTGGGCAGTGGCGGGGGGTGAGTAGGCGAGCCGGGGGAGGGGGGCTGAGGAGGTGAGCGGCGTGTCAGTGGCTGACCTGTTCTACTGATCTGGTCTGGCTCCCATCCCCTTTCCAAGGGTTGCAGCTGTCTGGAGGTGCCTGCCTTCCACGCCTTCCTCATTCACACCTCATTCATTCAACAGGGCAATTGATTACAAAGGGGGGGGGAGATCTTATTCTACTTCTAGCAAAAAGACATTTTTCTTTTACTTAATTATACTACCTTAGGGGCCCGCTATAACATATTACCAAGGTTCAATACCGCTGTTTCGGTGGGGCAGTGCTGGGGAAGGAGGGTTTGTTTCTGTGGGGCGGGCAGCGCTGGGTGTGTGTGTTGTGTTTGGGGGGGGGGGGCTAGGCGGGGATGGGGGGGGGTTGGCGGGGCTGGAGGGTTTCAGCCCTCAGCTGTTTTCTTTGGAGTAATATGGCCCTTGCCGCTTTACGAGTTGTGCAGGCCTGCATTAGTGGATTGGCTTTAGCTCTTTGGTTAAATAGTGCATGTTGTTATATTTGCATCAGCAATATGCAGAAGTTTCCAAACAAACAGCATTGAAATGCAGTTTGGGAGCCCTTGCAATTACTAGGGCATGTTGCTGTGCTTTTTAAAGCACATGCCATGCTAGTGGGTATAACAAGAGGATCTAGGGAAATCTGTAAGCAAAGATAACAGGTTGGCCCAAGCAATCACTTGCTGTTAGCCGCTTTGCTGAGGTGAGAACTGTTGCTCTAAGGGAATCCATGTTTTTTCCCCTTCATAGACTGTCTAGCTCATATAAATCCTTCAGATTCAATAAAATATTATTAGTGCCACTGAAATATTCATTTATGGAGTATGCTGCAATTCTTAGTATAGTAGGTGGGAATTCAAATACCATTCTGGAACTTTGGGGGAGAGGAACCTATCTTCCCCTCTCCTCTCCTCCTTCTCCAGATCTGCAGGTAATGAAGGCCCTTCAAACCTGGATGTTTTCCCTCCCCATTAGCCAGGAGTGGGGCTCAGCCACCTTCATACCCTGTTTTCTCTCCTCACACTCATACAGGCTCCTTTGCTGCTGTGGGGATTTGCTCAGGGGAAGGGGTGGGGACTTGACAGACTCAAGAGAGGCATGGGAGGGCCAGGGTGGAGAGACATGTAGCATCCCTCACCTCCTAGCTGCACAGAGCTTACAACCTTAGGCTGTATTATCCTTTCCGTGAAATTGCCTCTGTGGCTTTTATAGATGCCTCAGGCCCAAGGGATTTCACAATAGCTGAGGGCACTGCCCCTGTGCACCAGGATGACTCTTAACCCCTGCCTTTGAGGCACCCACTAAGGCATCTCCACCCTTCCACCTACACAGAGCAGTGCCTTAATGGAACAACTGAGCCCATAGGCCTGGTTCTCCTCTGGTTAGAGTATCCAATGACTCCAATGACTTCATTGTAGTTACTCCTGACAAGCCCTGTGGTCAGAAGCTCCAGAGGGAAAAGAACTCTCTACTCCCTCCATTGGTGAAAAGTGCTGCCATAGAGAACTTCATTTGCATAAGCTTCCTACACACAATTCCTGACTTGGAGAGTCACCATGATTACATAGTAACTTGGATTTTGAGGGAACGTTGGCTTCCAGAGAGGTTTAAAGAGATTAAAAAAAACTACATTTCTACCTCGATATAACACTGTCCTCGGGAGCCAAAAAATCTTACTGCATTATAGGTGAAACCATGTTATATCGATCTTGCTTTGATGTGCCAGAGTGCGCAGTTGCCCCTCCCCCCCGAGTCACATTATAGCGGGGTAGAAGTGTAATTCCCAAGTTGCTGGGGCTCTGCACATGGGTTTTAAGTGTTTTTCATTCTCTGCCTGTGGGCTTTTCACTGTGAGAGACAATGCAGACTGAGGACTTTGCTTTGAGAGATGATGCAGTAGACTCTACAGGAAGGGACGATACAAACTAGGGACTTTGCTGAGAGAGTATCACAAAGGACACCGAGATCATGTAGAGGACAGCAGCAGAACTGAATGGGCTCTGGTGAGACCCTGCTTATACAACACTTGATAAAGCCGAATCACTGAGCTGGCTAAGATGGTAGTGCCTTCAGGTGGGACAAGGCAAGTGGATACCTTGGGACAGGAGACAGGCCTGCAAAGAGACACTTGGACTATGGCTACTCTCTGATCCAAACTGTGAGTAGGGTTTGGTGGGTGTGTGAGGTGGTGTGGTTAAGGGACTATTATTGGTAGGGCATGCTCATCAGTAGGAGGGAAGGGAGGTAGCTGGACTACTGCCTAAATCACTAGTAGGGGTGGTATTTTATTCTTTAGCTGCATATCTATTCTGTTGCTGTGTTTTTCCAAGTTTGATTGTGTTCCCTTTTCCCTAACAGAGATTTCCCTCTTTGTACACAGACATAGAATGTTGTGAGTCGGGAAGTTCTGACTATTCAGGTCACTCCAGAAGTGTAAATTTGGGTTTCTGGGTGGGGGCTCAAGATGGTTTTGCTACTTGTCAAGAGGGATCCTAGATATATCCCTTATTACTGCTGATAACACCTGGCAGAAGGGTAACACTGCTTTAAATAAAGAGAATTGGGCCCCGTGATTATTAAATATGGAAAGTCTATTTGCCAGTATGTATGGTTGACCATTTCCCCTTGACACTGTACTTGAGAAGTAGATAGAAGGTATTCAGCTGCTAGGAAAGCAGCAAAAATCCATTTTCTTGTGAAATGCTGTTCAGATCTATCCTTACTATAAAGCTTCTTGAAATACTAAAGCTAACCTTCTTCCAAAACACATTTAACCTTGAAAAAGGACAGGAAAGTGAACACACTTTTTATACTGTTGCATCATCATTAGTTAAGGACAAAAGGTGGCAAAGTTTATAAGGATTTTAAAATGACTGATGCTGCAAATGACAAATAATAGTGTAGCTGTTCATTTTTTTTTTAAACTGCTACCTATTTCAATTTTCTTAAAAAGCCTAATCTGGAAGTTTAAGGCCATGTTCAAATATCTTTTTTAAGATCTGTTTTTCAGCAAAATGCTGTTATTCAAAGCCATAGTTAATTAGTGTGTCAGCAGAGATGTCAGAGTGTGAATGAGCATGGAAGCTGAACAACCCTCGCAACAAAAGATGCAGTTCCTCCAAGACAGGACATGTACTTCCACTGTCAGTGTGGTACTTTTTCAGTGGCTAAAGAGAAGGATTAAGTCTATAGGTCTGTACATCTGTATTAACTGTTTTAAAAAAAAGCTATTGGAAAAATAAAACAAACAAAACCATCCTTTGTTTTTGCCTACTAGGGCCTTGATCTAACATACAACTGAAGTCAATGGGAGTCTTTCCATTGACTTGAATGGATTTGTATCAGGCTCTAGATAAGATGATTTAGGAGAGGATAAATTGTGAAATCCATATTCATTTGCATACCTAACTTCCTGAATTAATCTATGTGGGGCTTTTGTTCTGGGAAATGGAAAGGCAGATGGCAAGGGAAAAAGGGCACTGGGGGGGTCATTTTAATGATCCAGTAAGGGGGGAGGGGCTGGCAGGAAAGGAGAAGAAAGCAAATAGCACCCACAGTGCTGACTCAGCCCAGCTCAGATCTGCACAGGACAACAGCAGCTTCCAAACCAGTCACCTCTGACTCTGATTCTATAATACTAAATTATACGTCATGGCTTCTGAGCCATAATAAAACATACTCCAGCAGTGGATTAATAGTTTCCTTGTTCGTAGAGAAATGAGTTAATCCAGGATGATATATCTCAGGCTAATTTATATACCAACCTGTGAACTCTTGAGCCGGGATATAAGATGCCAAACAGCACACAGCTCACAGAAGTAGCATGCTCTTATGAGAACCTCAGCAGAGTTCGACCCTATCGCCCAACCAGACTCTTTGTTGCAAATGGTCTTTCATCTGCACTGTGATTGTGTTCACCACATACCAGACTGTTAAATGTGGGTGTAGGGAAGTCATTTAAATGGCCCGGTCCTGAGAAGTGCTGTGGGAGATGAGGGTGATGGGAATTTCACAAATTAAAGCCTTGAGTCACTCCTATACATCAGCCAACTGACTGACATGTCAACCAAAAGAATTCTGGGTTGGAGCCAAAAGGCCATAGTATGCTGGTAGTTACACTGATATAGCAGAATATCCAGAGTAACTGTACTGAAATCAGTAATATGACCTGTTGCATATAATGTCAGTGGAGTTCTTCATGCCTGGCTTGGGAGTGAGAGCACAGACAGCTGGTACTTCAGTGGCACTTAAACTCTTCTGTAAGGAGCCTCCTCTCCATCTTACCTACACAATTATTGATCAATGGATTTATTTTTTCCCAATAACAATAATAATAAAAAAAGGGGATCACATTTGTTGTCCAAGGTATGAGTAACAGCATAAGATTATTTTAGGGTATTCTAGTTGGTCAAAAAAGACCCTGAACCCCAAGTAGTTTCTTTTTCAGTAGATGATCAAGACAGAGAAGTGTAAAACTATGGCTAGCAGAAATAAATGGACCATCTCTGCTGCATTGTTCCCAACTCTCAATTTTAACGTGAGTCTTGCAGTATCCATGTTTTCTAAAGCCTCAGCTCCAGGAGTCATGTGTTTAGATGAGAATCTCAGCTTTCGTTTTAAATTAAAAGTAAATTTCTAGCCCTCATGGTTGCAGAGAAAAACTTAAAGATGTGACCAGATCTCAGAAACCATGATCCCCAAACTTATTTTTAAAAATCAGATTTTTTTTTGAGGCCTGACTCATGATATTTGGTCATTTGCTATCTGAGAAACAACAGCAGCAGCAGCATGTTCCCCCTTCAAATACAGCCATATAGTAATTTTGCTCTGGGGGTGTATTTTGGAGTGACTGCTGGGGAATGAATCATGCTTTGCCTCTAATACTAAAAGCCATGGCTTTTTATACAGAACTTTCCTTGGAAATAACTGGAGAATTCTGGTTACAGAGTCATATGATGAGATCAGTATAAGTCCTGCTAATGGCATATTGGCTGCATTAGTAGGAGCATTGCCAGTAGATCAAGGGAAGTGATTATTCTCTGCTATTCGGCACTGGTGAGGCCACATCTGGAGTATTGTGTCCCGTTTTGGACCCCCCCACTACAGAGAGGATGTGGACAAATTGGAGAGAGTCTAGCAGAGGGCAACGAAAATGATTAGGGGGCTGGGGCACATGACTTATGAGGAGAGGCTGAGGGAACTGGGCTTATTTAGCCTGCAGAAGAGAAGAATGAGGGGGGATTTGATAGCAGCCTTCAACTATCTGAAGGGGGGTTCCAAAGAGGATGGAGCTCGGCTGTTCTCAGTGGTGGCAGATGACAGAACAAGGAGCAATGGTCTCAAATTGCAGTGGGGAAGGTCTAGGTTGGATATTAGGAAAAAACTATTTCACTAGAGGGTGGTGAAGCACTGGAATGGGTTACCTAGGGAGGTGGTGGAATCTCCATCCTTAGAGGTTTTTAAGGCCTGGCTTGACAAAGCCCTGGTTTGGATGATTTAGTTGGGGTTGGTCCTGCTTTGAGCAGGGGGTTGGACTAGATGACCTCCTGAGGTCTCTTCCAACCCTAATCTTCTATGATTCTATGATTCCTCTTTTTGAGACATCAGAGACAAAGTCCTAAAGTGAAAGCAGCAGTAAGGCAGAAAGTATGACCTGTCAGGGTCCCCAAGAATGACTACATCAGAAAGTCCTGGAGCTCTGCAGAAGGAAAGCAAGGGTTAAGCTGTAGGGCTAGAAAACAGCTGGAGCCTGTTGGCTTTCCCAAATATTCATAAGGCAGAGGAAGTCAGCTGCTGGAAGTGGGTGGATTGACAACTATGCTGCTCCTGTCAAGGAATGAGCACCTCTGTAAGTTTGGGGTGTTGGAGACTGGTTTCTCCTCTGGAACAAGAAAGGATCTACAGATTTTTGCTCTATTCCTCTGTGAGAAAAGAAGGATTTAGAGACTTTTTATTATATTTACTTCTCTTGTTTAACCAGTCTGGGGGCTTTAATCTCCATCTTAAAGGGGAGGATACAGGATTGTGGTGGTTATGAGAAAGAGTGAGTAGTCTTGGAAGAGCAGGCAGAGTTGAAGGCCTTTCCCAGACTAATGTCTTGGTACTAGGCTTGGAACAGGAGCTTGAAGGTGTGCAGTAACCCAAAATGTTCAAACTTGGATTTCAAAAATTAGGACACTAAATTCATATTTGAATGTGTAAATAATTGACCTTTTCTTCAGAGATGTGGGGTGCTTGTAGTTCCCATTTGCTTCTAAATCTAATGGCAACACTTCCAGAGTTGACATTAACTATTGATTGCTGATCATTTGAACAGACTGGATGTATGTGAAACTCTGGCATTCTTATTGCCTGTGCTAGCATGCCACTTCCATGGCTCTAGCTTTCAGTGTGTGAATCCATTTTTCCCAACATCATGTATTGCCTTACCTACCTTTGGAGGGAAATGTTATTGTGAGAAAGGTCTGCCAAAGAAAGGAGTATTTTTGTTTGTCTGTTTCTCCTTGACTCCAATAGGTTTACTTCTCTTAATAAAGTAAGCTACAATTTGGAAATTAAAACAGATGCATTGAAATGCTTATTGGGTTCATACCAGTCACAATATCTATAATAACTGAACATCTGTCTTACTCATTTTTTATTTAGTAATCTTCAATGCTACACATTTCCATGCAAATATGTATAATTCAAGAACATACATTTTAATGTATGTTTTTAATGAATAAATCTAGTGAAATAGCATTGCCCAGTGAAAATTATTGTATGTGTTTAATACATTTGTAAAATTACATTATCACATACATTGTAAACCTGCTTCCAATATAAAACAGATCTGCTTTATTAATATCTTAATTTTTAATTCAGGTCAAACCAGCTGTCCTAACCTATGTTTAATATTCAGTATGGTGGAAGAGTTCATATGTTTTGGTGCTACTGATGTCTGGAAACTATTTCAGTGAATCACATTTTAAAAAAAGAAAATATTAACTTTAGTAATGGAACATTAATAAAAATAAAGACACCCCCCCCCACACACACACACAAAAACCCTCGATACTACTGCCATTGAAATCAATGTGAGTTCAGATATTGGTTTAAATGGAAGAGGTAGTAGGCCCTAAATTAGTAAAGTAGCCAAGTAACAATTTTTAGAAATAATCTGAAGTGTGATCAGACAGAAGAAAGGTCACTTTTCTTATGAGTTCTGCTTTGCTACTTCATCAGAGGTTTTCGAACATTAAAAACCTAACCAGGTTAGGTTTGGCATTCTGCAGGGTACAAGAAAGTGTGCCAAGCTAGTGCCTCAATCTGCAGAGGGGGCTATTCAGAGGAATAAGAGTTTCAGGATCTGGCCACTGGAGATGGCTTAGTGCTGCACAGTTTGTGTTTTCTCAAAGTCTGCTGATGTGTAAGGAATGATGTGAGGTATTTCTATACCTTGACTCAGAGTTCTTGTGGAGAATGTTACTGCCATGTTGTTCATATAATTCATGGATATGGATTCATGGACCCAGCAGATGCGGCTTCCTCTAATTATATGGGGACACTAACTACCAAATCCATGCTGTCTCCTCCCCATACTTGGGAAGAGACAGACAAGCAGAGCACAACTTTTATGACACACTTCCACCGAAACCTGTGGAGTGCACACGCTGTAAGTTCTTTGTGGCTGGGGCCATGGAAGAGGCATTTTGAAGCAGGCTTAAGGTGAGGGACATGGTAAGATCCTTATAGTGCATTTTAGCACATGTCCCTCTGTTCCTGGCATTACTGATGCTGTGTGGGCATCCAGGTCTGGCTGACCAGAATACAGGTGAAAATATTACTTTTGCAGCATTATTTTGCTTGTGTTTCTGGGGCAATAATAAGAGGATCCTGGGTTTGGCCTATGAAGTGATAATGGACTTCAGCTATGATATCATTCCCAACAGAGATGCCTCTGGGAAGCAATATTTATGAAAAACTACACTGAATAGCTGCTTATCTGGCAGCAGATGGTTCCCATAAATACAGGCAATGAGTGGATATTTTTAAACCTACTTTAGTTAAGTTGGTGGTTTTTAGGTTTTGCTGAGTTTTATTCCATGTCTTATCACAATACATTCATGGACTCTCAGGGCCCAATCCTGGGACTCCTAACTTGGTCAAAACTATGATCTGTCTCAACATGACATTTGTCTGAGATCAGTTATTAGAGTGCAAGATACTGCTAAGTGCCAAATGAGAGGTGACGAACATCATCAACTTGCCTCATGTGCTCCATATCTGGCAGGACTGAGCTGAACAGTAAGAAGAAGGTGGAAGAAATCCTTTAACACCCAGATGTCAATCCTGCAAAGACTGAAGCATGTACTTAACTTTACACACTGTTAGTAGCCCCATTCATTGACTCTAATTATTCAGTGTATACAGTTAAATATGTGGCTTAAATTTTTGTAGGATCAGGGCCCTATTGTATTTGGATTTGTTGTAGATACTCAGCTTAGGAGAACTACAAGGAACCCTCTTTTTTTCATGTGTGTGTTTTGGTTTTTTTTTGGTACCAAAAGGGCCACTAATGATTAACCAAGATATGTTTTGTTTGTACAAGTTCTGTACATAGCCTACAGTTTCCACAGTTCCCAAAGGACACCAAACTGTCTGATGGCACATCTATTATTTATAAAGCCTTAATTAGACTCTCTCCTTAATGATAAGATTAAAATTTGCCAACAAATGGGGCATGTTAATGTGAATACACAGTGTCACAACACAAGCACTGTAGAGTTAGCAGCTGTCTGGTTTTTCCGACAGTAACCCTATTCTCACATTTCTCACAGCCTAATTAAAAGGACACTATCTTTTTTTTTTTTTAAATAAAATTAATTCTTGCCATAAGCTTTTAACAACCTAACTGGCTGTCTTAGATAAGAGAAATTCTTGTATTTAATTGTTATTTCTCTTATGCAATGTTTACTGCTAGCTTGGTGGTTTAAATTCTAGTGATTTATTAAATCGTTTCTGTGCAACAATCCCCCAAACCTTTAACGGATGGTATTTTCTTGAGCAATTTGTTTTTCATGAGATGCTAGTACCAAGTTGCAAATTTCTAATTCCAAGTTTGTGCAGCATTTTTAAAATCCTGTATAAATGCTATACTGTATTATAGTTTATTAATAACTAGAAGTTTTACAACCGAGCCTCAATGGAAAAGCTAGGATGTTGAGAGCAACAAAACGGAATCCCTCCAATCAAATGCTATAAAATAGACATCTGTTTTTCTTTTCTACACAGAGCCCTCATGTTTAATCAAGAGTGCAGGTATTGGGTCATGCTACTGAGACTTCATATAAATGAGCACCAAACACATCACTCATTACTCAAAAACTATTCCTCCTTCAAGGGAGATTGCCTCTCTCCTTGCCCCTTTACTTATTATTGAGAGTGGAGAGAGGTAGCTCACTATATTAATTATAGTGTAGCAGGAGTGGCTGGAGCATTTAAGTTTAAACTTGGCACAGAAGGATGAGTGTCTTGGAGTATTGGAGTGAAAAGCAGTTTTTATTTCTATGTTATGAGCCTTTGAAAAACACATTGGCTTGAGTGGGAGTAGTTGCGTGTAAAATAAGCATTTGAGTAAGTGTTTGCACAATCACTGCCTAAATTTGAACTTTTATTGTATCTATATTTTTGATGGTTATTGGCTAATTAGTTAAGTTTTTTTAAAAAAGAGATTCAGGTCTAAAGAATGCCATAACCATACCACTTAAATGGCTAACATTTTTCTAATGTGCCTTTTTAAAGAGCAAGATCATCTCACCTTTATGACTTTTTAAAATTTGGCTTTTTATGTGTGACATGCTTTAGAGCAGATGAATTATACTGGCAGACATGATGCAAAACCTGAATGTAACTAAATAAATTACTGAGAGACAGCTTCTGAAGTGGATGATCTCATACAGCTTATCACCGCGAACTGAGTCACTGCTGTGACTGTAGCCAGGTTACATAAAAGAGCGGTGCCGCTGCTACCTACCTAATTTGTTGGTGAATCTAGGACGGGTGCAGGGCACAATTCTAGACTTCTCTTAGTGGAGATGCAAGGAGCAGGGAGCCAGTTGTGGCTCCCTGATCCCGTGGGCCTATTTAGCTGCTTTAAACTACACCCAGGGTGCAACAGTCCCCAGGGAGCACTCTGCTAGCCAGGAATCGCTGGAGCACAGTGCACTCCAGTGAATTACTCACTAAGGAAATCCCAGCTGGCTGTATAAGCCAGTTATATGGCCCCTTTGTGCTGCTCCAAAGGGCTGTAGTGGGGCCTAGGATTGAGTCCTAACCCTACCATGTCCCTTACTCTACAGCATCCACAGAGCCCACAAGCCCATGGGTGCCCTATTCCACTCATAAGGACGATGAGTCACAGCTTTACATAGTGACCTCATCTAGAATTTCCTGAATAACTTTTCTCCTGCTGAGGGATTGATGCGATAACCCTTAGTCATTAATTGGGCAAAGGCCTTATTGGCAGGAGCACCTAGATGAGAGGGTTCCTATTTGTATAAATCTAAATAAATAAGAGTGAACTGGGGTGAAAACAAATGTGGCTGAATTGAAGTCAATGCAGTCATGCCTGCTTGTATCAGGGATGAATTTGACCCTTTCAGTACAATGGGAGTTGTGTCCCAATAGTGACTGAATGAGGACTGAAGGATTTGACCCTTCAGTAACTGATCATAACAAATTAATGTCATACGGTCACGATAAAATTATACAGAAAAATGAATGGCAGAGAGAAAGTAGATTGGGTACTGCTATTCACCCTTTACTGTGATATAAGTACAAAGGGATAGCCTACAAACATAGGACTTTTGCTTTGTACTGCGTTTTACAAATCCTAACCAGTCTTCACAGCACCCATGAGATAATTTGATGTCAGACATGTTATGGATGGAGATATTGAGGCAGAGAAGTTAAGTGACAATACTGCAGTGTATTTAATGTGAAATGCTACATTTTGCATTGACAGTGCCTCACCGAACCTATCTCCCCTCCTGTATGTGACTGGAACAGCAAACACATCTTAGACAACTTGATAGCTATTGTTCTATTGTATTGGCTCAGTAACATATCATTAATTACAATTTACAATGCCATATGGCTCTTCTTTTCTTTAGATGTCTTAGTATTCTGTCAGCTATCTCTGTAAATCATCTCTGCAAGTTTCAGATTGCCCTCTCCCCATCTGTGTGGACTCTCTGTTGTGCACCACAGCCAGATGCCAATTTTCACAGGAACATTAGGTCACCTAGTGGAAGTCAAACATGGAGCAAACCACTCCTCTTCCCATGAAGCAACCTGTGGACAGAGGCCACTTTCTTTTACACACAACTGATGACAACACAAGGCAAATGTTGGAGGCGAATCAACCATTCAAACTTACACAAAAAGAGACAGAACAACTCAAATACACACCACCCTTGTGGGGTAGGGAGCAGGATATTTGCTGCTTGCAGAGGTACTGGTGGGTGGGGTGATGCATTTTGGAAGAAGAGCTCAGGCATGAGTGTTACGTAAGGCTGGAGTGAATGGTTAAATGTGACGAGGTTTGTAAGTGTAACGTAGAGATGGAGTGCTAGGTGTAACCTAGGCATTATGAAAATCTATGGCAGTGAGAATGAGAGTACAGACTGGGATAAAGTGGAGAATGCCAGCAGGTAGCCAAGAGGGGAGGGGCTGAGAGTAGTTCTGTCACTGGTCGCTATGAGAAAGTTTGCTTTGCAATGCCAGGGACTCTAGTGGAGATAGAATAGGTTTGATCTCTTTTGTGTACAAAAATGTCGGATTATTTTTGCCTGCTGCCCCTTACTTGCCAATTGAACCTTCTGAAGTTTTTTCTCTTAAACCTAAAAGGCTTACAGCATTCAACTCAAAATAGGAAGTCTGAGGGCATTAGCTATCCTGATCAAGTCACTAGCAATAATCCACGTACAGGTAACTAGCCTTCAAGGGTGCTGGAACAATTTGTATAGTGGGGGTACTGAGAGCCATTGAACCCAACTGTAAACCCTGTATATGATGGAAACCACTTCAAGCCAAAGGGTATGGCACTACCTGTTCCAGCATCTCTAGTTCCAGCACCTATGCTAGCCTTCAAGGCTATGTCTGCATTGCATAAACCTAGGTCTGCGGGACTCAGACTTGGTGTTTCTAAGACAACACTTGAGCATCCGTACTGCATTATAAATCCAGGCCTCACAGGTGTGCTGATGCATCCATGATGCACCACACAGACCTGAGTCAGACCTTCTGATTCTGGCGGCATATCTGATCATATCTCAGGATTCCTAGTGCCCTCACCAGGGTTTGGTTCATAGTGACTGTGGAAGGACTTGTCTGTCCATCCTGTGGGACGTGACCAGAAGTGGTTTGAGTGGTTTTAGCCTGTGAACACGTCTAGCCGACGCATTTTGGTTCCACACTCTCCCACCAAGCTCCCAGAAGCCAGAGCTATCAATATGAATCACGACCTGGTGGAAAAACGTCTCCAGGTCATGCAGTCAGTCCTATTTTGGGAGTCAGGCAAAGCATCTGTGAGACATTGGTGGACATTTTGGCAGTGGCATTTGACGTGTCTAAGGCACCTTTTGGAGGGGGTACTGGCATGCTAACTGTGACACATTCCCCCCACCCCTATGCTGCTTGTGCCTGTAGGCGTATGTGCACATTCCCTATATGTAGACATGATAATGTGGAGGGGACTCAGGCCCTGGGGCTGGAACAGGAAGTATAGGTGGAAGTGGAGCTGGCACTGGAGCATGCAGTCTGTTGGCCATGAGCACAAATGACCTCTTGAACAGCTGTTTCTGCTACGCTCTTTCTCCCTCAACCTGTGGTCCTGCTCCAAGAACTGTGCTATGAATCTCTCCTCATGCTGTTCAGCCTCTTTCTTGCTGTCCATCTTTCTTGCATCCTTATCCTTCTTATATTCAATCTGGCTCTTCTGGTACTGAATCTGCTGGTTGGTTTTATCAAGAATTTCTCCCTTCAACTCATCTTGAATTCTTTCTCCTAGCTCCTAGCTGGAGAGTCTGCTCCCCGAGACTCCTGTGGCCATGTGTTTGCCCTGCAGAGTGGAAGGGCCTTAAAAGGAAAACAGTCCATGATAAAAAAAAATTACATTTTCTATTCTTTAAAGGGGGCTGCTTTAATTCCATTTCTAAAGATAATACTTTTTATCAGTAGGCTTTATTTAATTCACACACAAAACCACTGGCCACTTCAGACAGCCCCTGGAGCAGCATAGAAAGCGATCACACACCATGGTCAGATACACATACAAAATTAAATTAAGATGATTTATAAATCCCCACCATTTTTTCTGGGAAGAGGGTGTCAGGTCATATGAGGTGGTGCTGTCACTAGCTATGGTTTACAATCCTGTCAGGCTGGGTAGGCTCTGGAGAACATGAATATTCTGGAGGTCTCTGAGGAGAAGTGTGAACTTCTGTTCCAGGCCATCAGAGGACAGCTATCCATTTCTGCTAGGGAGATTTTTAGGCATCTGTTAACTAACCAGCACATAGTCAAGTGGAGGGGGGATCATGAGCTACAGAAGTGGCCCTAATAAGCACACCCTGCCCCAGAATATAACTGACCATCTGGAGTCCCTACTCTGTGAGAAGTTTGCTTTCATCACCAGCCAGCAATGAGTGAAACATCATGCTAAAATCAACAAGATGCTGATGTAGCACAGAGAAATAGTACAGCCTCTTTACAAGCACTCTGTGTTCATGGACAGCCCCAACTGACTGCCAGCCACGGGGACCCCGAACACAGACAGGCACCCTCCACTGTAATTTGGACTCATTTTTCAGCCAGCAATCGACCAAATACACACTCCAGTTTTGTTTGGACTCATTACAGCCAGGCTTTTTCCTCACTCAGTTTACCACCAGTCTGCGACAGTGTGGGTCTGGCCAATTTATAAGGTGTACTGTATTGGCTGGGAAGGATATGTGAGGTTCATTACTGTAATGCCCCAACCCATATTTCTAACCATCAGCCAGTAGCTAGTAAAAATTTCATAACAGCTTGTTTAACTTCCCCCCTCCCCCTCAGTTCTCGGTGTCCATTTTGAATCCCACATAGCGCTGGGTGCAAGGAGGCGGTGATGGTGCTAGGGAAATGATGTGAACAGAGGCACACTATTAACCCGGCTTGTATTAATAACCAACCAGGGCGGTAAGTCAGAAATCCTTCCCATCCAGCGATTAATAACAACAAACATGTCAGCGGAGACTTAGCTGGCTCCTGTGGTGCTTCCTCTTCCCCTGGACCATCCCCAAACAGCCCCTCCAAAAATGGACCCAGGATGTGCTGCAGCTGCTCCGGTGGCATCGCCTCCTCGGTGACCAGCCTCAGCACTAGTCAGTTCTGCTGACTGACTTTCCTCTTGTAGTGCCTGTGATGGGATAATCAGAGCCCTGTCCCCGCTCAGCAGATTGTCATGCCCCGCTGTGGGCTCAGTGCTTGCTGAAGGTTGAATTCCTCGTGAAAGAGGCAGGAAGATGGCTAGTTTCCAGCCATGCCATTAGCATCCTTGGCTTTGTGGTAGTCAGCGTTGAGCCACTCGATTCATTCTCTGCATTGCTCTGCTATCCAGTTGAACCCCAAGGCTGCCAGCTGCTCAGATATAGCTTTGTAGGCATGATAATTTCTTGTGCTCTTGCTGAAGTTGAACATCTTGCTCACTTTGCACCAGAGGTTAAGCAGGATCCTCCTGTGTTCCTCTGACCAGCTAGCAGGACTCCTGATTACTGCTAGCTATAGCTCACTCATTTGAGGATTAACTATATTTCCAGTTGAGCAGTCCATGTAGAAATGAAGGTTTAAACACCAAGCAGCTGCATTTGGATGAAGAGATTGCTTCTGGTTCTTGGGAATCAGATGGGAAGTTTTGGGGTGGCAGGACTGGGAAACACCGGCTTAGGAGTTTGTGGGCTAGTGTTGGTGGACTCTCCAGACCCGAGTCTAGCAACCAGGACTTGAGCTGCATCCACACTACAAAATGCTTGGGCTTGAACGTGTGTCAGAGTGGGGGCTTGGGCTCATACCTATACCCTTGGCAGGGTCCATGTGCCTGCATTTTGAAGTCAGAGTGATTTGTGCCTAGATGGAAGGGAGGAGTCAGAGCCCGAGTTTACTATGCAGTGTAGAGATACCCAAAGGCCCTGATTGGTGCTAGTGGATAATGACTGCAGGATCAGGAGCCAATAATGGTAAAAACTGGTAAATGTCCAGTAAAACTGGTGCTTAATTGGCAAACAAATTACTGCTTGTGGATGACTGTTTCAATACTAATGAAATAATAATGCCCAGATGTAAGGAAAATCAATAAAATATGTCTTATTTAACCGTTTTTATTAAACACTGTAATTCTTCGCTAATATTCAAGTATCTTAGTGGTATATTATCAGTATTTGTACTAGAATTATTTATAGGTGTGACAAACTGTTTTAAAATGAGGAAGTACATTATTATTTTTGGCAGAAGAATAATTGGTTAAACAAAAGAATGTTTCTGAGGCACAGTTTGTCACACTGATACAAATCAAAAATATTTAGAGGCTAAATCAGCCTAGAGGAGATGCATGCAAGGAGAAATGAGCTCCATAACTCTGAATGAACAAGTAAAGAATTAGAAACATATATAATATCACGAGATAACCTAAGAATGGATGTGTTCCCCAGTAACTAACTCTTACTTGATGAGAAATGTGGTCATTTGAAGAGAAGACATTTTTGTCTGTTTACCCAGAAGTCATTACCATTCCAGTCAGTTAAGGGAATAAAAAATTACAGTACTTACCTTGGGCCCAGTCCTGTTCCCGATTCGTAGCCCACTGAAGTCATGGCATAACTCCTAGTGAGTTCAATAGGCTTTGGATAGGACCCTAATCAATGGCAAAATTCCTATTGCTTTCCGTAGAACGTCCGTAAAATTAGTGGAGCCAGACTCAAGAGGAATATTGCCTTCTGTGAAAGATAAGAGTAATTAGATTCATTGCTCACTGCCCAAAATTTCTAGCAAGTTATTTCCTGTGTTTAGATTTTTGCTTTTTTGCATATAAGCCATTAAAAATGAGCACTCTAAAACATTTAAAAGCTGCAATTTGCAAGGAAGACTAATTGTTCAAACTGGATTTCAGCAAGGCTTTTCTGAATTTTCAAATGATGCAGTAAGATTAAAAATTCATGATCTGAAACTGAGAAATGCCTGGAAATGTAATACAATACATGGCTAGTGAATAGCATGGCTCTGGGAAAGGTACATTATTATTAAGACTAATCTATCTTCACTGTATGAAATCTTAATGTGATCAGAAGAATGTGATTCTTGCAGTCTATTGGCTTTGGGACTGCAAATTTCTTTCAGATAATTAAGGTCAGTTGGTCCTAGATATGGCTATAAGCAAGACTATAACCACCTGAGTACATTCTCTGTGAAACAACTACATAAAGCCCAGGCATAGCAGATCTGAGTGTCACACCCAGATTTTTTAAAACAACTTTCTTTTCAGGGCCCAGCTGGTACACCCTCGATCTCTATGGATGACCCCTTCAGATTTCCCAAATTCCTTGGCTGAGTATGGCCAAACCTCAAATTCTTTAAAAGCAAATAAATGACTTAACTGGTCTCCCCTATCCCTTGCTTGGTGTGAAACAATTAGAATGGGTTTAATTCTAACATGTTAGTGAATTCAGTGTGTACTCCTATTGCAAACGCTGAAAGATTATTTTTTTCTTTAGCCTCTCTTCAGAACCTTTAAAACTCCTTTCTGTGGAAAAACAGGCCTCCCTGTGTAAGTATAAAGCAATTTCTTAAAGAATAAAATTTGGGTGGGTGGTTGTGTAATTTGCCCAACTTTCATAATTACCAGCTATCTTTTATACTCCAGCAAGGCATGCCGAGTGGTGAAGTTCTCATGATGGGCTCTGACTACAAAGCACAATCAAGCCCCCAGTGAGTAAGGCAATGTGTCAAAGCCTCTTCTTTCCTTAAATACCATAGTCTTGTTTAAAATGGTTTAATGTGATTAATTCCTCAATCCAGTACAATACCTTAATATTAACTAGTAAAACTTTTAGTTCATCATTTCCTTCCCCCTCTTCAGAGGAATGTGGTGGGTAGCAGGGGTTGGTGACCTGGTCCCCCCTCTTGAATATTAGAGAGGCTTCTCAGCACCCTAATATGCTGTTTAGCACCATCCAGCACTCAGAGAGTAGATGACAGGGGAGGCTGTTGTTCTCCACCCCCAAATAACTAAATCTAGCATAGGTGAGCTTGGGACATAGAAGAGGTGGATACAGGGCTTGTTGGGGGAAGAGAAGGAGGCTTGTTTGTGAGAGCTAAGTACCCTATTTGTACAAAAGCTCCCTCATATGTTGACTAAACTTGTCAGCATCGGCACAGGTTCAGTTGGAGAAGGTTTGATAGGAAATGTATTACTGTATTGTGTAGTTCCAGTCTAGTATAGCTCAGTCTTGCCTTAAGTGGCTCTGTTTGCTGTAGGGTTTGTTTGGCTGGGTCATGCTGTTCAATTTAAATTCTTCAGCCATGAACAGAACTTTTCAGAGAGGATGGGGGAGATGCTCCTTTAGGTTGATAACTATCCCCCATTTGGAACACTGTCAGTTGAAGGCCAGATGTTAAACAAAAGGTTTGTTACTGCACTGCCAATATGTTTGCCCTGGTTCAGGCACTTCATAATTTTCAACTGTAGAAAGTGTAACAGTTTCTCGTGGCTTTGAATGCAAATTAAATCAGAGCACATCCACACAAAGGAAGATGAGTGCAGCAGCCACACAAGTAGATTTATATGACAGTAACAACTCAGCCAACAGATTTTTTTAGAATAAAAGTTTAGTAATTCAATGCGTGAAAACTGTGTATTTTAAGACCTAAAGCATGAGTTGGGGTGGCATAGAGCTGCACTACTTCACGGGGGCCTCAGGATGCCATAATTCCTCCCCCCCCCCCAGGGTATGGGAAGTGGATTCCTAGGCGCTATGATAATACAAGTAATTATGCAATTTTTCTTTCCATCTCTTGTTTACTACAGCGTGCTTGGCCCTCCCGGGGCCAGCTCCAAAATCCATTCAAGTCAAGGGGGGTCTTTTTCCATTGACTCTGTAGGGCTCTGGATCAGGCCCCTCATGGGCTGGAGCTATGACCTTCCATCACCCCGGCCCTTCCTGCTCCGTTGGGGCTCAGAGGGAGAGCAGCTAGACACTGGGTTGGCATTTAGATGCAGAATTCAAGCTGTCTCCTGCTCTATTCCTGAGAGCCCTTGATCAGATTACATAAAGTAAATCTTGAAGGGAAAAAGTCTATCTTGGGCACAGTCTGAAAAGAAAACACTTAAAACTCACTGTGCAAGTGCTGTTCTCCCCAATTTTCCTCTCATTCTCTGGGATCCTTCTTTAGATAAAAATGCTTTAAAAAGAGGAGTTTTGACATTTCCCCCTTTCTCATCTCTTATTTGCTTCATGAAAGAATAAAAGTCTTCAAGGTAATGTTCTGTAGCTTAACCCATGAACCTCATCTCCTGTCTCACTGATGCTTTTTAGTTGAAAAAAGGACTCCAATCTTCTGTGTTCAGTTGTATTGCTTAATTCTACATGTTCATCAGCTACTGACTTTCAGAGCCACCTTCCTAGTGCAGAAAGTGTGTTTAGGAGACAACTTTTTGCCAAGCTGTACATGTTTGGGGGCTAGATTGTAAGTTTATACTCTGCCCTGAGTAAGAAATGGTATGCATCTGCACTGCCTCAGCAGCAGAAAAGAGAGGGGCATGTTACACTCCCTCCCCGTTCAATCCCCTTCTGTACGCCGCTTGTTTCAGAAGAAAGGACCTACTGGTGTATGCCTCTACAATTGGTCTATAGCAGTAGTCAACTGTAGTTCCTCCTCTGCACTGGTACAGCAACAGTAGCTGGTGCATTGAAGAGGTGGAGCCTTTCCTAACACTGTTTGCCCACCCACTTGTGTCTATAGTCACAGCTGAAGATCCCTATACACAGAACTAGCCATATTTCTATTCTTGACAATGTAATTATTTTCATAATGCCAACAGGCCAGGTCAGAATGAAGGGTCTTCCTTGTCACTGTCTCTACTACCTCTCTCTGTCTCACAAATATCCCTGTATGGAAAAAGGAGAGTGCAAGGCTGTAAGTGTAACATAAGCTCTCATGCAAGAAAGGAGAGTGTAATAATAGTTGTACAGAACTTACTCCTAACTCTTTGTGCAGGCCAGAGTTCTGTCTATTCAAGACAATTCGGAAAGCACTATGTAGAGTCAAACCTGGGGCTACCGTGTTCAAAACCCTGCATTTAGGTGTTAGATTAAAAAAAGACCAAGCAGTTGTGTGCTTCTGGAAGCTGTTCCTATCTATCTAGGTATTTATATAGATCCCATTACTGTACTATCTGAGCACCTCACAATGTTTACTACATTTAACCTCCCAACACACTGAGGTACATAGGGAAGTGCTATTATCTTCATAGGGAAGAAGTACACAGAGGCTAAGTGACTTGTCCAAGGTCACACGCAATCTGTTGCAGGCCCGAGACTTGAACCCAGGTCTCCCAAGTTCTAGGCTTGTGCCCTAACTATTGGATCATCTTTCCTCTCCATAAACAAATACATTTAATACAACAAAAGCATCGTAAACAGGGTTTGAAATGCATCTTAACACACTTAAACAACAGCTATTAGGCAGTAAATCTGTGAGTGTTCTTCCCATTGAGACGTCCACAAACTCTTCTATGGTCACTGCCATGCATTTATGGAGTGAAAGTTCGGTTTGTACCAGCTGCATTACAATGTGAGGTTTCAGCACAGCAGTCGCACTTCTGTACGTTAGCACATACGCATAAACTCGTTCCTTCCCCCTCTAAACTTTCAGGGATGATTTGTCGGTCCACAATGTGCCCTAAAACGTTGTGTGTGTCACCTGGATTCTTATCTGCAGATCTCAGTCCAAAATCCAAACCTTATCAGCAAACAAATCTGGTGGCTCCTTATACCAGGCAGTGTCCTTTGTTGATAGGTGATTTGCTGTCCTCAGCTTGTATGGTCAGATAGGCTATCTTACACTTTGGCTATACAGGTTTTTAGACCAAGCCTGGAGTAAATGCCTCTCATGCCTAGTATCTACCATAACCCTTCTGGATGTTTGAGTCCTTCCAGCCAAGCTCCTATGCCTTACTTCCTGCACATGTGCAGAAACTAACACAGATCATTCAAACATAACTATGCCTCATCTCTGCTGCTCTTCTCCCTTTCTTTGGGCTTAAAAACAAACTACAGCAATATAAAGCATGTAGTTTACACAAGTTGTTTTGTCTTCAACCTCAACCTGGACTCTGTCTGGGCAATTTTCCACCAATAGATCCACCACAGAAGATGTCTGTTGTCTCTGGAGACTTCCTTAGCCCCATCAGACATCTCCCTGGGTATACTGTTCCACTCACTCTTGATGGAGGACCTCAGATATACTCTCTTATTGGGATAGGGGCCACTGCATCACCACAGGCACCTTGAAGAAACTTCCTCTCTTTCCATATCCACAGCCCATAACCCCCTTCCCCTCACTTTTCCTCTAAGGGGTTGGACACGTCACAAATCCAAACAGACAAAGGCCTAAGAGCTCATTGAAAACTCCTTACCTCAGCTGCCTGGAGCACCTGGAAAACCTAAAAATAAATAAATAATACCTAAACAGAATAGCACTTTACATGTTGGAAACACACTGTGCTCTAACAGTGTTACCAACTCATGATTTTATCAGGAGCCTCGCAATGTTTTTTTTTTTTTTTTCTTAAAGCCTTAACTGCTACAGTCTTGTTATTTGTGAGACTCTTACCTTTTTAAAGAAAGTTTCTAGCCTTCAGGGTTGCTGAACAAAGCTTGAAAACACAAACCCTAACAACTCTAAACCCAGAAGGCAAATAAAAAGATCCCAGAAATTTTGCCTTAAAATCGTGAGATTTTAAAAAATATCTCATCATTTTGGGGATGCCTGACTCATTGTTTTTGAATGATTAGGGTTGGTAATTGGCATACTGTATCTTTATTGACCATTAAATCAAATAGTTCCCTGTAATTCTTCTGTGGACTTGTTTGATGCTTCTGTATAATATTGAAGAGATTGGGGTATTTCAACTCCGGTCCCTCTTGTTTTTATGAATGTACATATTTCTGGTTTAGATCTAATAGCATGTATGGATGAAGTAGAGTAATTCTGTATTTGAACAGCATATAGTCTTTCATTTGGAAAAAAAAACATTTGGGGAAAACAAAAGTGATTCAAACTGTTCACTGATGCAGACAGCATATGGTCATTTTTTATTTGGCAGCTGGTCGAACAGCACAGCTACTGCTGAAATTTAATTTTTCAAATGTACTTCTACTTGTTTGCCACTAGATACTACTAAAAATGTTTCACGTTTCCTGAAGAAATGCCTCAAGATACCTTCAACACAGTTATAATTTCTATTGGCCAACCAAATCAGTTTATTTCCCCTCCCCCCATTCTTTATTTCTAGCAGGAATGAGGCAGTTGTTGCTGGCTGAAAAACAGCCAAATGAATGATTTCTCGTTCTACAGTACATCGGGCTGGAGCAAAACAACACCCCACATCAAAGCAATATACCGGGGGAATCTAATTATAAGGAACTTTGTTTGATTCTCACTCCCTTATTGATCACTTGGTCAGTCGTACATTTAATTAGAATAGCTTCTCCAAAGTTGCTGTGAGTTTTACTTTTTGACATTTCATAATCATGAATAGAAAAGCGATGAGTGAATGTACTGTGGAGTTGTTTAACAGGTGCTTGTTAAATGTACTGTAATTATTAGATGTTCTAGATGGTCTTGTTTTTCAGGGCTGAGGTCCCAGCTGTTCATCATTGTGTGTTAATACACAGTTATACGCAAAGGCCCAGCTGGCTAATCTGAACATGGCTCTAGATAGTCAGTCTGCACAGACATATTCTGATGCATTTCTATTAAGCTGAGAATGAAGGTCAAACTTTAGGTTTCGTAAGAGGGTGCAGTTCCATCGACAGCAATGGAGTTGCAGTTGCTTATATCAGGTCTGGACTGAAGCCTGAGAATGGGTCAATTTCTTCCCGCAGCAGCTACCCTCTATGTACCCAGTCTGGTTTGTCTGTTTACATGTTACTGAACAACCATTTTTGTCCTACACTCTTACTTGGGAATGGGAAGTTCTGGATCTCCACAGGCCAATGCTCTTGGACCTGGCTCCTGGCAACAGTGGTTCAAGGCCTACCAGTCACTCGCATAAGCCAGAAAATATGGGAGACTTTCAGCCTGGCATCTCTCCTAGCCTTGCACCTTGAGTGAACAGGGGAAGTATTTTCAGGACTACAAGATGCCTCCGTCCTGCCCTCTGAGGGGGTTGTCTTCACTGCAAAATGATTCAGATTGTGAAAAATCAAGTTAGCTGATGTAATTGTGAAGAATCTGTCACATTCTGGGGTGCAGTCCAGACCAGTGAGGGGCTGTGCCACTGCCTGCCCTGTAACCCCAAATGCCTGAAAGTGCTCCGCTGCTATAGCTATCTTGTCTGGTCATTTCCAGCCAGCAGACAAGCATGCACTGAGCGTCTGTGTGTGAAGCAGCTCTGAATCCAGCAGCCTGCTTGTTAAAGCACTGCCATTCTCTGGCCTCAACCAGTCTTGGTTACACCTGGGAAGATAACCCCAGCATCCCCCCGTCTCAGATTTTCCTCAAACTGTTTTCTCTGCAATGACCAGCCCTCTCTTGGACAATTCAGAGAGAGATGAAGGTTTGTTCCTTTCAAGATACAATACCCAGCAGCTTGCCCCATTAACTGGAGTTACCATTCACTTTAAATCAAACACAGCACTTTGTTGATTTAGATTAAAATCAAAACAAGTTTATTAACAAAAGAATATAGGATTTTAAGTGAGTTTTCAAGTATAAAGGATGGAGTTAGAAATGATTACAAGCAAATAAAAGTGAAACATGCTTTCCAGAGCTAATACTTAACAAAACAAGCTACAATCTTGTTGAAGGCAGTGTCCTTACCAATCTACCTCTCAGCAAGATGCTTGACCACTCCTCGGGTCAGAATCTCCCACCAAGTCTCCCACCAAGTCCAAAGTGCTTGATTCCTTAGGTGAAAGATAACTAAGGGTTTTTTTGCTTCTCTCTTTTGTACTCTTTTAAATGGATTTTTCTGAAGGTTCCTCCCTTCCTCTAAAGTAAAGTTCATTCATGCTGTGAGAAGGCAACATGGAGTCTTCTGGCACAGAAAGTTCCATGCTGGTTTCAACCCCCCACTGATGTTTGCTAAAATGCAAATTGATCTGTTTCCTGCAATCTCCTCCCCCTGCTGTGATGCTGAGTGGTTGTCTCCTTCCTTTGTAGGCTTGATGGTTTTGTTACCCTTCTATGTAAATTGTCTTCCCGTTGTCGCTTAATGTACCTTGCAAATACCTGCCAGGTGGCAGAACCACATTCCTTTGTCTAGGGTGGAGTAACTTTAGCCCTGTCCAGCAGACACACTTTGATAACATAATTTCCAACATGTCTGTAATCTTGAATTTGTTCTCTGTGCATACCCCACACCACACAATAATATTAATGATCAGTATGTTATTCGCTCTCTGTTGATATCTTACGTGACACCATCTAGATACAGGGTACAGCATTAGTGAGTTGGGGCACACTGAAAGCGTCAGACCAGCTGAAACTTACTACGGGATAACAGCGAGCATCTTGCCCTCTTGCACTGGGATGCTGTTAGGGTCACAGAATTACCATTTCTGACCACAGCTTCTGTACAACTGCATAATGTAGAGCAACCTTATGAGTTATTGCTGGCCATAGATGCAGAGTGCATGAAGGCATGGGTTAGATTAGGAAATAATCAGTGGTGGTACTCTCCCAAATTCCAACCACAAACCAAACTCTGCCTGCTCAAGAAGCCAAAATAAGATGCCAATTGCAGCAAGGTGTGCAGATCTTCATAACATGGTTCCTCCGCTTCTTCTTTTTTTAATGTGCTGGATCAGCAGCAATATAGTTAATAATTTTGCCATTTCACTGTCATGCTTTTCCTTCACTGCTAGCATTGCTGGAGGTGAATGAAAACACACCACAACTTTCTTAGAGCTTTTGGGCCAGATCCTCAGCTGAAATCAATGGAACTAAGCTGATTTACACCAGCTGAGCATTTGACCCATTGTGTCAGGCTCTCTGCATACTCTAGCTGACCTCACTGCACTGCTGACAGTGTATTCATACTTCAAAGTTCTTTTTTCTTTTGCAGCCAGAAGTGCTAGAAATCTTTTTTTTTTTAATTAAAAATTAATTCTGGAGCAAAAGATGGCAGCAATCATGGAAATGTTCCAGGTCCCATAGCTGCTGCAAACCTGGGCCCAGGGGCTCCATGGCTGCCAGCCTCTACCACGGCAACATGACCCTGCAGGTGGCTTCCCAATGAGTGTGCATGGGTACCTAGCAGGAGAAGCATTTGCTTTGCAAGGTGGGGGAGGGGAAGAAGGGGTGATTTCAAGATAGCTGCAGGCTTCTTTTTTCACAGGACTGGTGTTCAAAGGGAAGTCTGAAGGGGAAAAAAGGGTTAAAAATATTCTGCCAGATCCATGGAGGGGATTTGGCAGCATACTTTTAATTCTCTCATCAATAAACATGCTGTGTAGAAGCTGACGTGCAGCTCTAGGGACTTGTGGCAAACACACTCCAAATGCTGACAGAAGTCAAACATCAAGGGGCTCTGCGAGCCACAAATTGGGTAGATCTTGTAAACCAAGATGTTTGGGGTTTTTTTTAAGGGTGACAGAATGAGCTAGAAGTAAGATTGTGACTGAAACGGTTTCCCCTGCCACAGTAGCATTTTAAACCTTCTGTGCATTGTTTTGTTGAGAGCGGGGAAATGCGTAATAAGAAAAAATAATCGAGTGCTTAGAAAATGTGAGTAGAGAAAGGAACAGAATAAACGTGTCTAATGCTGGCAGAAATTGTGGATGGCATGATAGCTGATACAGGGGAATAAAAAAGCCATCATCATCCATTACCTTTTTAAGCTTAAAGCCAATTTTTTTTTAAAGTGCTTTTCCCAAGATGAATGCAGGCACATATGGTATATAGATGTATTCAGGATCCCTTTTCAGTAACTGCACTGTATCATGTCATGCTTTTAAAGGCACAATAGGACACCAATCATTCCTGGGCAGAAACTTTCAACAGAGACACTAGCTTCAGGATTAATTACAGGACAGCATTGTAATTTGGCAGGGAGAAGAACTGGAATTCTGTTGTCCTCTTCTGTTAGTGGTACCCACATGCGCAACTACATCTTGATGGCATAGATTTAATATGGGAATATATTTTTCCTGGTCAGGCCATTGACTGGTTACTCAGTTCATGGCTGTGCAAGTCGACTATGGGTCCCAAGCTTGGTTCTTAGCTTCCTGCTTAGGTAGAAGGCCCTTGTTCTCACGATGTAAGGCTTTGGAGGCTGGTATGGTGAGGAACGAGGAATTCCTCCCAAATAACATCCCCATGCACAAACCAAAATATGTATTTCTGGAGAAAGCCAAGAAAGTGTTTTTAAGTGGGTGCACCAAAAGTTAATGTGCAGTCAGCAACTGATCTTCACACCAAAGCTAAAATCTAATAAACAAAAAGGAATTCCCTCTGTAATACAATACTAATGGTGCTGTTAAAGGAACAGACGGGCTGAAAGAATACAAATATGGCAGGCACTTGTAGGGCCTAATCTTGTAAACTTTTGAACAAGTAGTTATATTCAATGGAGCTGTTTGTGTGAGCAAGGGCACCTTGGGGTAGTGCTGGAGTTGTGGCAGGCACTAGCCTCTGCAAAGCAGACATAGAGGGCTGAGGCAAAATCGGGGTCACTTCCTTAACCCCCGACTCTCTTTCCAACTAGCGGAGCTGGCCAGGCTGAGGGGAACAGACTCTGCATGTTCTCCGAGTGTGCTGCAGTTGCAGCACTCCCCATGTTTAGGGGCTATGGGAGGCATTATATCTGCCTGAGAGGGAAAAGGAGGAGCCAAACAGAATGTTTGTCATTCTACACATGCGAGGTATTGAAATTTCTTTGTCATCATTTCAGCCAAAACACTTGTAAATGGGTTACTTTGTTTTCTCTTCCCTGGAGTCCATGTTTGGGTAGAACTTGTTAGCAAAACGGGTCACCATAAGTTACAAAGGGCTGCAAGAAGATGAGGCCTTTCTGTTGCAGAGCAGTTGGGAGTGTACGGCGCCTGTAGGGACTGTCTGGTTCTTGTTTGGTGAGGAGCATTCTGCTGTCAAGAGGGCTGTCTGGTTTCTCTTACTTTTATAGGAGTAAATTTGATTGGATTTGGGTTGCCTAATAGAGGGAAGAAGCAGAGCTTGACTGGAGCCATTCTGAGAGAAACGGGATCCAACCAGGTTTAACAATAACATTACTAGGGCTGCTCAGTGCTACAGCAAACCTTTTGTGCCACTCACTCTCACATCAGCGGTACCATGAGTTGGTGGCTAGCGCTGAAGGCACTTCAGCTGCTAGACCCTACATTGTCTAATCCTTGTGGGTCCCAGGAAGCACTCAGACATACAGCCAAAGTGAAGGGATATTTTACTAGGGCTGGCAGGAAAGGGAAAAGACTGTAAACACCCTAGGTGCAGCTACTTAAGCAGGTTCATTTCAAGGCAAATGTAGCAATTCCCAGCTTAGCGCCTGGGAGCAGACCCCTAGAGGGGTTAGGGCTCCTCAGGTGTTGGGGTGCACTCTCCCATCCATTTCGGTTAGTAATTATGTAACCTGCAGGTTTTCTGGCCAGTATTTGTGTGGTGTGTCTTGTTGGGGGAGCCCCCTCCTCTGCCTGTCCTCTGCTGCGGCAGAGCGTCCTGCAGAACTGCTAGCAGATTGCTGCAATTGTGATTGCAATTAGGCTTAAGCCCTTTCCCCCCACCCCCATCATCCTGGGGTGTATATAATTGCCCTTGAAAAGGATGGTAACCCCATCTCTTGGGTCCTGCCCCCATCAGAGCACACTAACTTTTATTTTATTTTATGGCTCTGTGTCCCTAAGATTTCTTTTTAGACCCCTCCCCCCCCGCTCAGTCCTCTGGCTGCAGGATCTCTGTTCAGCCTCTGCTACTTTCCACAAGTTCTGCGCAGACCTGAATCTTGCTACAGTGTCAACCACTCACAGTTCACCCCCCATGTAGCTCCTCCATTTTTGCTTGCTGGGTGGTAGGCTTCCTGCTTTGTAGGCCACTCCTCTACTTCCTGTAGCCTGCTCAAAAATCACCATGTGGCCCCTCCAGCAACTTTCCAGCTTTTGCTTCTGGGCTTTCCTCCCACTTGGTTCCACGGCTTGTCATGCTCCACGTCCTTCTGAGAGAGACTGAAAGAGAGAAATCATTTCCAGGGTGAGGCCCTTTCAAAGCTTCCATCTCTTTCCCCTAATGGTAGGAAAGGGGACTGGGTCTATTCTGCCACCATGGGGGTCATAGCTCTGTTAGGGGGCCAATGTGAATAATCTTTTGCTCAGTAGATTTATCTCACCCAGCAAGGAGAAGCTGGATCAGCCCCTCTCTGTTCTGAGAGTAGCCAGCCCATGATATTAAAACTCCAGGGTAGGGAAAGTCTGGTTCTGATTCAGACCAATCTCTGGTTAGAGGAAGGTAAAACAAACATTTTCCTAATTTTAAAATAGTATTCCAAGTAGACAAGAGCTTTGCTAAAAACTACTTACACTATTACAATAATTATTAGCATTTTATATGGCATGACAAGGTTATATCATAACTGCTCTGTAATAACTGACCCTAAATCAGCTTCTTTTAGTTTTTGTGTTGTGGGGTATTTGAGACTCTTCTGTTTAATTTTTTTCTCCTTAATCCCAGTGTGAAAAATACCATGTAGTAACATGTTCCTATTACAATTTTATTAGTCTGTGCATACTTAAGCAAGATTAAGTATGTGATTACTTTGTGATGATATCTCAGAGTATTTTTGACAATTTTTGGCATAAAAATATATAAAATGTGGTTATAGAAATTCATCTAATCATGTATTTGGTGGGATCAATTATTGTTTCTGTGAAATAGTAAAGAATCGCACTTGTTCTGTTGAAAAGCCACCAGGATTTCCAAAGGAAATACAATAACCTAAGTACTATATAGGGTTTCTGTGTATATGCATGCACCACTGTATTTTATAGAGCTGTATGGAATTCATAAAAAACAAGATGACCCAGCTGGTGATAAGAAATCAATGGTGCCATAAAAATTCATATCAGGTGAGGAACGGCCCACAAAAATTTCACATCCAACTGTCAGATAAAATGCATCATGTTGTCCAAGGGGTTTTCTCCGATAGACATCTGCCACAGAGTCAAAGAAGCTATCAATTTTGGTCAGCTGACCTCTATTTTCTTTCTGACAAACAGCACTTGAGGCCGGCTAGTTACGAGTCTTGTGTCTTTGTGCTTGTACAACCAGAAAACTTAAACTGCCTTTAAAAATAAAATGGTGAGCTAGAGATGGCCAGAATATTTTCGGTATAACTACGTTTAGCTGAAATGTGTGTAGCACCCCCTCTCCATCCGGTTACTTTCTTTAATGCCAATCTGCTTACAGGTTTTGATGGACAGGCCTGGATCCCTGGATTCTTCTGGATCCCACCACCCACTCAGCAGGGTATATCTTCTTTATTTTTTCCTATGAATTTATTTGGCGGTGCCTCCACACCCCTCGCTCCTTCCTGACAGGGTCACCAGGGCAGCTTGGGAGAAAAACTCTAACCCAGGGTAATCCCCACTTGGGGGAAAGTGGGGATTCCAAGAAATTCCAAGAAATAATACAAACACATACAATATATTCAACACAATAATTATATTAAACAGGAAACAAATATACATAACAGGGTAAAACACTATTTTTAGGGTCACTGATGCCCACGTTGCTAATACCTGTGACTTTCCCCAATCACGTGACTTGAGGTAGCAAATGTAAGATTAGTGTCCCGTTGGTATGCGTACATTGTTGGGGCCCTTGATAACCTATGACCACAAAATTCTTCTCTGCAGTGGTTTAGCAGTGTGGCTGACTTGGTTCAGTACAGCCGAATGAACTCACAAGTGGAGAAGGTGGTAAATCCCACCACAAGTTTAATATGCAGCTGGTTATAAAATCCCCAGACCCTCACTCCCTGGCTTGAGGACACAGTTCAGGGAGTAGGGGATCCCCAAAACAAATTCCCTGACTGACTGACTAAAAGATAGTGCACTCCCAAACTCCATGAATGATCCTCAGGTTCAGAGATGATTCTGGACTCCTCAGTCACTGCAGAGGGGCTGATCTCTGCTGGCAGGGATCCTCTTCAAGCAGGAATCAGGCTGCTTCGGTCCCAGGATTTCCCCTCGCCACAAAGGGGTGCAGAGCTCAAGGTGCAGGTTACACAACTGTACTAAAATCCAAACTGTAGTCGCCTAGCCCAGAGTTCAGAGACACACACAGCAGGCAGCAGCCCTGGACTAGCAGACAGAGTAGAGCTGACCATGTGGTGACTAGTCTCACCTAGGGAACTGGAGGGCTAACTCAGCCTGGGTGGGAAAGTTTCCCAGCAAAACTCCACAAATTGGGAATCATCAGTGGAGAGGGAAAAGCCTAGCTGAGGGATCTTGCTTTCAGGTCCTAGAGGCCAGTTCTCAAGGGGAACCCTGCATACAGGCCTGGGACTCACCAGCTCCCCACACAGCCAGTCCTGCCCTTGCCTGGCTGGCTCCAGACTGCCTCAAAAATGGCTTCTCCTCTTTCCTGAACTCCCTGGAAGGGGCATCTCACTCCCTATTGGTTGCCAGGCAGATTTTGAGTTTGCCTTGGCTCCCCCTGAGCTGCCAGCAGACAGAGCCCCAGGAATCTAGGTAATCTCCTTGGGAGTTGCATGTGTTTTTGAAGGGGAAGGGGGAAGAAACTCACCTGGGATGACTCTGTTCTGCCTGATTCAGAGTGATCTGGAATGAAAAATTTTGCTGTGCATCAGGCAGAGCACAGACATGAATGTGACTCTCCCGCATCCCAGGCCAGTGTGCTCGCCACTAGGCTACACACACTGCCTTCAGGTTCTGATCCAAAAGCAAGCATTTCAGCAGAATTTTGTTTTCAGCTCTAGGTATAACTGGATAGTCCACAGTATACAGAATACTTCTAAATTGGGGCAATTTTGTATTACTTGGACACAGGGAATTCCTCTGCCAATGCATGGCTACTCTTGGTCTGGTCCTGTCCCCATACAAATGAGGAGGCTGCCTTATGCCATTTTCTTCTTTGGTGCCCAGCCCAGGCCAGCCCCACCCCGTCAAGAGCTTACAGGCGCTCCCAGGCCCTAGAAAACTTCCAAACAGGAACTACCACATTACTTCAGTGTATTGGCAAATCCAAGAAAACCCTTTTACAGGTAAGACAGAATTGTCCCATCATCAGACAAGAATCCATCCACCAAACTGCAATTCTGGTACTTCTACAGGGTGAAGAAAGCAGTAGGATAAAAGGAGGGGAGAAGCAGCAGGAGAAAATAAGTATTCATTCATCATAAAATAAGGGAACTAAGTCAGAAAAGGGGAGAACAGACAGAAGTAATGGAGCTTCCTTCTAGAACAAACTTCCCTTTTAAAAGAAAACAAAGCAAAGCAGGGCCAGCCTTGAGGATCTGATTGCTAACCAAGGCATGTGCAGTGGGCTCCCTCCTGCAGCCCCTGCTAGTATGCTGCTCTCATTGAAATCAGTCTTAACTGGGTATTGCCTGTGGGAAGGGGCTCAGTCATTAAAATCTACATATCACAGATGGGCTGGAATGTAGTGCTTATGTGGTATTGTGACACAGCTCTGTAATCTTATACCCAGACCTAGCACCCTTTTCCTTTACCCTCCAGCTATGTTTTTAGCCCCAAATTTTCAGAAGTCACTTGTGATCTTGTTGCCTTATTTTCTGGTTGACCAACTTGAGCTGCCTTAAAGGGGCGTGATTTTCTTAGGGTGATTGCTCACATATCGCAAATTGGGCACACAAAAATGGAGGCTCCAAAATCACTAGTTACTTTTGGAAAATTTGGCCCTTTGAGTGTAAGCTCTTTAGGGCAGGAATGTGCCTTTCGTGTTTGCACCTTTGGGACCCTTAAACAACCAAATCCTTATGTTTTTACTCAGTTTTGACTCAATCTGGAATACACAGTACTTAATGAAGCTTCACAAACAATCCTAACAGCAGTTTATCTAATCTTGCCACTTATAACTTTCCAGACTGTCCTCGGTAATATTTGCTTCTTCCTCTTCCCTCCTGTCACATCGCGCACATACACATTTGCATGTGCACACCCCTATTATAGTTATTGTTGGAAATTAATACAAGGAATTGGCTTCTACAAATGTACTGTTTGTAAATGCTCTATGATGATAAAATAGGAAGTGTGTGTCTCCTCAAACAGAACACACACCATCTGTGGCTATTGGAAAGCTTTACAAGTTTTCTTTTCAGAAAATAAAAACAAGGATTGGACGTGTGATTTGCCAGTGCTGAATGGTTGTGCATGATGACAAGCATTCAGACTGCATTATCATTGTAGGTGTATGACTAACAAAGCAGCTTTGGGACTTTGCCAAGCTAATTATACCAAGAACTCTGCGTCTTCACGTGTATTCCTGCCAACATTTAAATACTGTGACTGGTTCTTTAGCATAGCATGTACAGCATTGCTGTAAATGTTTAGCACGTATTCTGCTTTCATTAATAATTGTAACTTAAATGGCAAACATGACACTCGAAGAAAGCTTGGTCTAGTGGTTAGACCAGGGAAACTGAAGATGCTGGATGGTTTTTCTAGTTTTGCTCCTGATTCTCACTGAGACCTCCAAGGTCAGTCACTTAATCACACACTCTGTTTTCTTATGTAAACACTTACCTCGCAGAAGTGTTGTGAAGGTAGCTAATGTTTAGTGTACATTGAAAGCATCTGCTGAATTTGAGCGATATATTTAAAAAAAAAAAAGTTACAGTCAATTAAAAGTATATGCGGAAATTTTTTTGGCATGTGATTTCTTACAGAAATTACCAAACATATATCCTGATTGAATCAACAGGCCCTGAATAACACAACATTTAAGCATGTGAATAACTTAAGCACATGAGTAGCCCCAGTGACACTACTTGCCAGCTTAAGTGGCTGCGTTGGATTAAGGCCATATTCACACTGTGTGTGGGTGGGTGTGCATGCATGTGTGTACACGACCTATGACTAATAGTTAGCTTGCCATTGTAACCGCCAGGGAGATACTTTGTCTATCTGAAACAAAAAATCTTCTTTATTTGAGGTGGGGAAAGATGGATGTGTGGGAGAGAGTGTTTTTTTTAATGTTCAGTGCTGTCGTGTCACACTTGCAGGCCATCCGTGATTTATGCACCAGCTATTAATGTAAAATTTGTCCATAATATTTACTACTTACATTAAAATAGCTAATTGTTAAAGCAACCACATGGCCATGTTCACTTGCAAGCTCTCTAAGAGCCAATTTGTATGCTGCTCCACTCATGAATTATATGTTAATTGTTTTTGCACTGGCATATCAAGGAGCCCCATGCAGCCCCAAAGAGTGTGTTGGCTGTTGGTATATAGCTTTTGGTTTAATAGTCATTTAAATATAAATGGTTTTAGAAACACCCAGATTGTATAAAGATGGCCTTTTGCATTCATTCAGCAGTCCTAGACTATTATAATTTATAGATGTTTACTCCACTTCACACATGCTGCAGAAATTCACCACGCCAGCCTGTGACATTTATATTTTATCAGATGGGATTTCCACTTTGACAGTGACGTCAAAACCGTAGCCACATTACATGTTCCTTTTTCTTCAGATAAAATGCAGTACAAAGAAGTGTCCTATTTTAATAATTCATTTAAGTCATCACAGGTCTTTCATACTGACAAGTATATTAGCATCCATGACAAAAAGGAAGCTAGTATTCATTATTGCTCTGTGACTACAACTGCTCTACACAAGGGATGCATATGAAACAAGCGATTGTCTTTATATTACAGGGGGCAGGATTTTAATGGAAATTTGTTTTCCTCTAGAACATAATGTAATCTGACCCCTGCTATTCCAGTCGAGGAGGAGAGAGAGTTAGGTTTTATTAGTGTTTGTGTTTTTTAAACCAAAGCCCCAGCAATGCATCTGGTTGCATTTCTCCATTCTTTTGTGATTGTTCTGCTTCTCTGTGCTGAAGATGAAGTATTTAGTTTTAATGGAGCTATGAGGTTTTAGGAAAATGCATCTACTAAGGCATGCTCCCTGTTCTAAAAAAAAAAATGCTCATCAAATTCATAAGGCTGGATGGAACTCAATTAAAGTGAATGTAGAAATTAGACCAGAGAACTAGAGATAATAAACAGAGAGAAGCAAGAAGAACGCCACCTTTTCCCTCCCAAGTATGTTGTTTCTGATTTGTAGTAGTTGATTTTCCCTTTTGCCATTTCTTCTCTGCTGCTTTTCTTGGATACTTGACCCAGTTGTATTCTAGAATAGTAGCCTATATCAAATGGCTGGAAAAGTGAAAGGCAGAATAGGAAAATATGTGACCACTTGCAATGATAAAATTGTGTTGGCAACCAGTAATAAAGCATAACAATATCTTTTCTTTCAAGTTAATAGACTTTTTAGAGGTGGTACAACAGACATTCTCCCTAATACTGCGCTAAAAAGCCAGATTACTTACTTTAGATGGATTATTGTTAAAATCTGACAATAATAAAAAATAGTACAGTGTTTGTAGTCCCGATTTTAGGTGATATTCTGAGTATTGCAGGAAAGAGAACTTTACCAAACTGCAGTATTTAAGGTATTAATGATTGCCTCTGTGTATTTTTTAATTATTTGTAATTTTGACTCAAATTTGTGGTAATGCCTGACAATGTGATAGAATCACAGCAGAAAGTTCTGTATCGAGGGCATAGGGCTGCAATGGGCACCATATATAAGGACTCCTGTAAGTAGAAACACAATCCCTGTCGTGTGGTAGTGTTTGCTCTGTGCTACGCAGCTAAACAACATGCAACTCACCAAGACTTAATCAGAAAAGTCCTCAGTGCCAAGAAGACCCTCATGCACAAAACACTCTGTAGTGAAGTGGAATATTTCTTTTCAGTCTTGTTTGTTCTGTCCCACCCACCAGCAGGAAGTTAATAACCTGGAGTTTCTACATCTAGAACAAAATCTTTCTTCACAAGTAGCCCTCTGAAATATCACTTTTTGAAATTTATTTTCTACATGTTTTTGGAATAGGTTTAATATAAAATGTATTCTAAAATTGTGTTCCTTAGGATAATATTGTGGCATACAGGAAATGAGCCCTGATCCTTCTGGGGGTTTGCCATTAACTTCAATAGAAGAATACGGGACCCATATTCTCAGATTTTTCTTCAGTTTGAAAAGTTACTTAAAACTGAATCCCAGACACGAGAGTTTTTATAGAATGATGGGAATGTATTGGGACAAATTCATTTCTGGTGTTACTCCATTAAGCTTCAACAGTTACCCCAAAGATGGATTTGGCCCAGTTGATGTCATTGCTGGAAAGATTTTGTTCAGGCAGCAGTTTTTCCTGAACAGATATTAACCATGGTGGATCAGGGTATTCCAAATGCTAGCTAATGGCATATCTGATATTTTTTTCCTCTTGTAATGTATCGATTTGAAGTGTAATTTTTGTTGGAACTGTATATTATAACATTGCGTTATATCAGGGTTCCCAAATTTTGCCTCCCTGTGGGCTATCCAAAAAATTGTACATTGATCTTCAAATTAGCATTTATTATAAAATTGCAAACAAAGGTCATGCTGTTTGCTTGTACATGTGTCTCTCCACCTACTTTGAGTTCAGCCCTAAAAACCACCAGTAATGATCATCCTTTTCTTCACCCTGTAGTCAGAGGGAGAGAGTAACCCCCAGTGGGGTTTTAAGACTCCACAGTAAGAGCACCCCCTGCAGTATTTTATATGAAGTACCGTGCATTTACACTGATGAGAGGGGTGGTGAAAATGCAGCGAATTCCAAAATATTTTGTTGTTGAGCTCCACAGACAAGTCCTGGTGATGACATGGAACTCTACTGCCCTGATTAAGTCTGTCTATTGTGCTGTTTTCCCTCACAAGTGAACTCCAGGTTCATGTAGAAAACAAATCCTGTCTTTCTGATTAAAACAAGAAGTTAAGGGACAGATCTGAGTGAAAAATGCAGATCTGGGCCCAAGGTAAACTTGGGAGTAGTCTGCAAAGCAAAAGTGCTGAGCAATTCTTGCAATAAAAGTTTATTTTTAAAAAGCTCCTACTCTGACTGTCTGTCATACATTATAATGTAATATTTGATCTGCTGCTGCAAATTTAATTCTAGAAAGAAATTCAAAATAACCTTCATCTACTTTGTGACTTTGCGGTAAAGATGTTACTAGCTAACATATGCATCAGCTGACCTTTAAACAGTCCAGGAACTGCAGCAGGACAGACTGCTAAGGGAAAACCTCAGACTGGCAGAGAAGGTTTTTCTAAGGCTAGGTCTACACTACGGGGGGGAGGGGGTCGACCTAAGATACGCATCTTCAGCTATGTGAATAGCGTAGCTGAAGTTGCGTATTTTAGGTCGACTTACCTGGCTGTGAGGATGGCGGCGAGTCGACTGCTGCTGCTCCGCCGTTGACTCCGCTTCCACCTCTTGCCGCGGTGGATTTCCGAAGTTGACTGCAGAGCGATCAGGGATCAATTTTATCGCGTCTTCACTAAACGCGATAAGTCGATCCCCAATAGATCGATTGCTACCTGCTGATCCGGCAGGTAGTGAAGACGTGCCCTAAGTACTTGTTGAAAGCTGTCCTGAAACATCTGGCTTAAATGAAAATTCTAGAGGCCTCTGCAGTAACTGATCTTTGTAAGCTAGCAAGCATGCAGAATGGCAGTGTTTTCTTGCATGCAGGCCTGTTTGAGGTCACCAATAGGTTTTTCAATGCTGTGTAAAGCAATTTTATATTTAGCCCCAAATATTTTTAGGACAATTGATGTAAGATCAAATGTGAGTTTATTACCCAATTGGGCCTGAAGATTTCTTGCTGAAAGCCCACAAAGTTTAGAGTGGACATAGGTTCTGGTAATTAGAACTGTATGCAAATCCAGATTAAAATGGTTGTGGCAGGTGATTTCACAGCTCTGATGTCTTCTAAATGATAGGCTTGTGGCATTCGCGCTGATACAACCAAGAGTGAATTTGCCTTCAGGGTAAAATACATTCTGTGACTAAACACCATGCAGTTATCATTAGTTAGGTGACCTTTCTTGTCTTATTAATTCAAATCTAACAGTAGATAAATGGCCCACCAACCTGTAAAAGAATCCAAGGACAATAAAAAGAATGCATAAATATTCCTCCAACAAGGTGAAGAAAGGAAAATTCTTGTTTTCATGAGTTTTCTTATCTGTAAGCAACAGGAAAACACCAGATATCACTTGAATTTTTAAAAGGTTCTTTTAATGTTTTCATTGCATGTTATTTAAAAATAATCACACTGTTAATTTAATGCTGTAGAAATGTCTCATTTTTCCCCATGCACTGTTTGAGATCCACATTAAAGGCTCCGTCCTGATAAGAGTAAAACTCCCATTAATGTCAGCAGCAAAGTTTTCCTACACTGGATCTGCATTATCAGGCACTTAATTGTAAAATACAATTCCTATATTATATTTCTTTTTGAAAAACAGATTCATCCTCCTAGCTGGTTGTCCTGGGATATTCAAGTTGTTAGTCTATCCATTACCAGCTGATTATATCTGTACTTAAATGACTTATAAGAAGTCATTAGCTCTTATTTTATCTTTAAGCTACAAAATCCATAGTTAATTATCTGGGGAAAATGCTATTTTGATGTATATGGTCTAATAAGTAGGGGGAATGGTCTTGAAGAAATGTGTTCCTTCAGATAACTGGAAGAATGTAAAATATTATGCTTGATGTTATACTCACTATTGTTTTTCTGTATTTGTTTGACCTGGAATTTCTCTGAGTTCAAGAACGATGTAAGACAATAAGAAATCTACTTTTAGAAGTCATCTAAAGAGGGGAAAGCACTGGTTTGCTGAGACTGTTCTTGGGCACATTTTGAAGGTCTCAAGCGTAATAATGAAGGATGGTCAGCAGCTCACGTACACCATAAGAGCTGCCTAACCCCATGACACAGCATGGATTTTTTCCAGCACTAGGACAAAAGTATAAGTGAGGGACAGTGATATCACCACTCCTCCCCCGACCCATCTCTATTGAAACTAGATTGCTTGAAAGACTTTGCACTGGGGAGATTGGTCCCCAGCTGGGAAGGGAATCCACAGGGCCGGCTCTGGCTTTTTTGCCGCCCTAGGCAAAAAAAGCCACCCGCCGCCTCTCCCCTCCCCCACCCCCAGCGCGGCAGGGGAGGGCGCCGAGCCTGGCCGCAGGCCTGCAGTCCCCGACCGGCAGGAGTTAGGAGTGCCAGGAGGAGGGCGGAGAGCCCAGCTGCGGCTCTCCGCTCTCCCCGGCGGCCAGAGCGCCGGGGGGAGGGTGGAGAGCCCCCAGCGGCCAGAGCGCTGGGAGGAGGGCGGTGAGCCCGGCCAGGGCCCTGCTCTCCCCGACCTGCCGGAGCACCAGGGGGCGGGTGGCCAGCCTGGCCGGGGCCCCACCGCGCCGCCCCCCTCCAGGCACCGCCCCAAGCACATGCTTGGTGGGCTGGTGCCTGGAGCCGGCCCTGGGAATCCAGTCCATATACTGAGAACTGTGAATTGCTTCCAATATACAGAGGGGTGAGAAAAGCTGTTTGCATCTAGAATTATTACCTTGATAAAGTTTAGGAACTTAGATTGCATTTTTGCCATTTCATTTCCTTTTGTAATCAGTTTTGATCTTCTATGGTGGGCAAACTACAGCCCGTGGGCCACATCCGGCCCTTCAGATGTTTTAATCCGGCCCTCGAGCTCCCACCGGGGAGCAGGGTCCGGGGCTTGCCGCGCTCCAGCCAGAGTGCAGGGTTGGGGGCTTGCCCTGCTCCATGCGTGCCGTGGCTCTGCACAGCTCTGGGAAACAGCAGCATGTCCCCTATCCGGCTCCTACATGTAGGGGCAGCCGGGGGTTCTGTACGCTGCCCCTGCAGCTCCCATTGGCTAAGAACTGCAGCCATTGGGTGCTGCAGGGGCGGCACCTACAGACCAGGCAGCATGCAGAGGTGCCTGGCTGCGCCTCCGCCTAAGAGCCGGGGGGGGGGGGGGACATGCTGCTGCTTCCAAGAGCTGTTTGAGGTAAGCACCACCTGGTGCCTGCACCCCTGACTTCCTCCTGCGCCCCAACCCCCTGATCCCTCTCCTGCCCTCCGAACCCCTCGCTCCCAGAGCGGAGCACTCTCCTGCACCCCCAGCCAGAGCCCTCCTACCCTGCACTCCAACCCTCTGCCCCAGTCCAGAGCTCCCTCCAGCACCCTTAACTCCCCATTTCTGTCCCCACCCCAGAGCCTGCACCCCCAGCTGGAGCCCACACCCCAATCCTGTGAGCATTCTTGGCCCACCATACAATTTCCATACCCAGATGTGGCCCTTGGGCCAAAAAGTTTGCCCACCCCTGTTCTATGCCAATACCACTTAATCTCTTAAAATATATCTTTCTGTAGTTAATAACCTTATTTTAATGTTTTATCTAAGCCAGTGTGGTTTTGATTGAAGTTTAGGGAATCGAATCAGGGATAAAGGCTGGTGCGTATTTGTACCCTTTGATGGTATGATGAACTAATTAATGAGCTGACTCCAATCAAGGGGGGGTCTAGAACAGTGTAAGAGGCACATTTCTGGGGTGCAAGGCTGGGACTGGGGGAATTTGCTGCTGTCTCTCTGTATACAGTTCGAGTGGCTATGAGAGCCTTCATGTAACTTTGCTGGGTGTGTCTCTGCCCGCTGATGGGTGAGTGAACAGGGCCTGGAGGGGTTTGCTGTTCACTGGTATCACAGTGTAGGAGACAGCCTGGGCAGGAGAGTTAAAGGGGGCACAGTGGTTTCACACTCCAGATTGCACCCCAGGGAATGTCTCACCTCCAACATATACTGAATTGTATTAAACATACTTCTTCAATGTGTAGCTAAAGTGTAGGAAAGACCTTGTTCTTACTTTCTCACTGCTTGGATGAAAAAGTAAAATGCATAATAAATTTCTCTCATTTAATTTAATGGAAGCAAGGTCAGGTCCCAAAATCTCATGTGGATGGATATATAGTCTTATGAGAAGTAAGGATTGTACAGGCTTCAAATTTTATAGCCCTATTATAAAAATGTTTTCTTTTTAATTCTCAGTACAGTCTCTATTGTACTCAGGGAGCAAGGTGAGCCCTCCATCAGAGAATGTAAGACCTTTAAATTTGCATGGACATTGTAAACAGTTTGTGTTCTAGTACATAAATACCTCCATTATCTTTCTGAGACTCTGCACTGAAATTCTCCTAAGGCTTTTGTTTATAATTAAAAATCTTTCCTCCCTTCTCCTCCTTCCCTCAGTTGCAGCCTGGTCCTGCAACCTGAAAGCACAAAAAGCTCTCATTGACTCCAAGGGGGAATATGCATAGATAAAAGCCTTTGAATAAAACAGATCATTTCATTTTCCACACTAAAGTATCTTTAGTGTCAAAAATATTCAAGACCTGATAATAAGGTTGATGTGTGTGTAATCAGACACTCATTTGAACATGGAGACATCAAAACCTACTGAGTTAGTGACGTGATTCAAAATACACATGGGGAGACCAGCTGTAGAATAAAAAAAGTGCCCTTTTTATGTGGAGTCGCTCTTCTGTTTGAGGACACTTCAAGGGAAGCTGGCTTTAACCCAGCTCTGACATAGAAAAGAGGCTTTTTGGATACCAAGAACTGTATTTTTCCTGTGTAAGAGGGGAGTAATACAAGCAAAGAGCATATCAGAGAATCTGGCAGACAGAATTAGATGATTAGAATGAAACAAAAGCATTTCTCTGGCACCAGCAAAAGAGTGAGCGAACACCACCGGCTATGCAGCCCCCAGGGCCGGCTCCAGGCACCAGCTGAGCAAGCAGGTGCTTGGGGCGGCCAAGGGGAAGGGGTGGCACAGCGGGCTCTTTGGCGGCAATTCGGCAGAGGGTCCCTCGATCCCTCTCGGAGGGAAGGACCTGCCACTGAATTGCAGCGCGGTGGAGCTGCCGCTGATTGTGGCTTTTCTCCCCCCCCCCCTCCCCTGCCGCTTGGGGTGGCAAAAACCCTGGAGCCAGCCCTGGCAGCCCCACACGATCAAGCTTTATCCACACAAGACCAGAGACAGTAAATGTTTTTTTATTATTATTATTGTTACCAACAATACATTTTAAAAACAAATTAAAATCAAATGGCACAAGTCTTGTTTCTTTCACCCATATTAGAAGACAAATTAAATGTCATCCTGAAATGACAGGAATGAATGATAAAGCTAGTGAAATGTAGCTGTAGCCATGTCAGTTCCAGGATATTAGAAAGGCGGGGGAGAGGCACTCTCTTTTATTGGACCAACTTCTGTTGGTGAGAGACAAGCTTTTGGGCCACACAGAGCTGGTCTTCTGTGGCTCAAAAGCTTCTCTCTCACCAACAGAAGTTGGTCCAATAAAAGAAATCATCTCACCCACTTTGTCTCTGCAGAGCTGGTGAAAATAATTTAACAAGGAGCAGAATTCAGCCAATGGTCCTGGACCTCTCTTGCCAATTGTTACATATTGTGCAGTGGGTTCAGCAATGAGCACAAACAGTCACTTTCAGATGTGACCAGAGTTGAGGTATGAGCTCAGCTAAAAGTAAAGTGTATTTCCCTAGTGTGTCACATAGCTCTCTATCCAAAACAAGAAACTTAGTGCTAAATACTGGAAAGGGTGTGTGTGTGTGTGTGTCAGTCACAGATTCTGGATTGCTTTTAAATGATCAGAAGTTATGGGCCAAATTCAGAGCTGATGTAAGTACGGTTCCTCTGAAGTCAACCTCTGCTCCATATTTGGGTCCCAATTCATCAACTTACTTAACCATATGCATAACTAAGTTTGTGAATAGTTCATTGACGTTAATGGGAATACTTGTGTTCTAAAATGTAAACGAATGCTTAAAGGCCTTGCTGACTAGAGGTCTTGTTTTGGATTTAATAGCTAGGCTTCAAAAATTAAGAAGAGCAATTATAGATAGTGCATAGTCACATTAAAAAGAAGAAATGCATCCAAAATCTGAAAGAAAATACCCCTTTGTTACATTCTTTCACACAGATAGGGGGCCTTATCCTGCAAACCCCATCCAAGTCAAGGGTACCTGTAAGGGATCAGACTCACCCCTGCAGCACCTCCTCCTGGTTGTCTGGGGAATCAGCTCAAGCCAGCCCAGAGTGCCCTCTGCAGGGCAGTGATCTACCTTGTCATTCACACTGGCTCCCCATGTCCCTCCCAGGACTGCCCCCTGGCAGTACCCACACACACTGGGTCTCCCCTCCCAGGGGAACCACCACCCCCTAACCCCACCTCAGAATAAGGCTACTGACAGTCACCATCTAGCCCCACTTCCTGGGGCAGACTGCCATATTAGCCACTCATCACAGGCAAGGGGGGTTTGGACCTGCTGCCTTGGCCTACCCCTGGGTTGCCCTCTGCAACCCCCAATACTCCTTGGCCTAATGCTAGGCTGCAGCCTGGGGCTTTCCAGGCTGGAGCCTCCCCAGCTCCTCTGCCTTTCCCCAGCCCTGTTCCACTCAGGTACCCTCTCTCTACTCCCTGCAGCCAGCCCCTTCTCTCTCTGAGTGCAGAGAGAGAAACTATGTCTAAGGTCCTGGCTCCGTGCCTTTATAGGGCCAGCTGAGTCTCTTTGGGGCGTGGCCCAGCTGCAGCCACTTCCCCCAATCAGCTCAGCCTTCACACTGCCTGCTCCCTGGGCTATCTCAGGCCCTTCCAGGCAGGAGCAGATGTCCACCCTGCTACTGTACCACATAAGGTGAGTAATAATTATTTATGAGGAAGGTTTTGTAGGATCAGGCACATGACTTTCCAAATCTAAAAGCATAGAGGTCTTGTCCATATAAGAGGCCCAATCTTGCACAACTCATGTGGGTAAGGACTTCAGCATCTTGTGCTGTTGTCTGCATTTACAGCTCATTGTGATTACAAAATGTGCTAGACCCCTGTTTGTGGAGATGGGATTTAGTTTATAACCATTTCTGCTTAAGCAATTAAAAAAAATTGTCCCCAGGGGACAATGAAACCTGCCAAATCTGACCAGCTCGCTGTTTTGATAGCCATTTATAAACACAGTTGTAGCTGGCACTGTTCTGCTCCCATGTGGATAATGTGACTGTCTCTGTTTAAACTCAGAACACATAATTTCTGTTGTGGAAGAAAATATTAAATTCATGATTGATTGCTCTGCACCATGTCTCAGGCTGATGTAATGGCACGCGTAGTAATGTAGCAAAGTTTTTAGGAAATGACTTGTTTTAAATGTGTAATGTGTTTGTCACGTTTGTCAGAGCACAAAACCGGACAATGACAGGTCAAGCCCTGCTGGGAATGGGTGCTCAAATATTTGTTTCTTGCAAACTTAAGTGTAGTTTCTACTGTTCTGTGAAGTAGAACAAGAGCAGTTCCTAAATTCCCAAATGTCTCCTAGTTAGGGTGACCAGATGTCCTGATTTTATAGGGACAGTCCCGATATTTGGGGCTTTTTCTTATATAGACGCCTATTATCCTCCACCCTCTGTCATGATTTTTTTCACTTGCTGTCTGGTCACCCTACGCATAGTTAAAGGTTAGAGATGGTTTTGTTAACTGAGTACTCATCAGGCAATACCAAATAGTTCCCTTAAGATTCCTTTGCATTTTAATTAAAATAGTAAACCAGAGGAAGATTAGGGGCAATATCAAGCAAGTATGTAATGGAATGTTAACTTTCTTCTTAGAGAAGACTCAACATGTAAATGACTCACATAGCAGAATGTAGATAAACACATAGGTACCCTGAGTGGGCAAAATGAAATGACATCTTTACTGTTTAAAAGTCTTGTGACAGATTTTACAGGGAGTGTGCAGGGATCTCTTTTACCTAGGATGGATTAAAAGAATAAAATACTCCAGAATAAAAGCTGATTCAGAAAGCAGATACATCTAAGAACAAGAGGCAGGCTGCATGCTACAAACTTATCAGATACTTGGATGATGACTGTTACAGTGGGGGAAGGATAGCTCAGTGGTTTGAGCATTGGCCTGCTAAACCCAGGGTTGTGAGCTCAATCCTTGAGGGAGCCACTTAGGGATCTGAGGCAAAAATCAGCATTTGGTCCTGCTAGTGGAGGCAGGGGGCTCGACTCAATGACCTTTCAGGGTCCCTTCCAGTTCTATGAGATAAGTATATCTCCATATATTATTTTAGTGAGTGACTACAAAACTTTAATAAAAGTGTGGGGAAAAAATCTGACAAAATTATTGCTTCCACACCTGGAAAAATCTCCCTTCTATCCCCTGCAGCTTGTTTTGTCATCCCTGGGTGCCAATGAAAAGGAGAGCCCAATTTTGACATCTGATGTAACTCCCAGCTAATACACTAGAGCCTTTTGATGCTAGGGAAATTTTTAAAAAGGTTCTAGCAACTTTGGGAGTCCTGGTTTAGGCAGCTATTGACACAGTGCTGCAAATGGTGCTATCCAACCTTTCTGGGAGTAAGTCTAATTTACAACTGATTCTGTGTTAGTAATGGTGGGAACTCTTTCCATAAGTCTTTTAATGGGGACAAAGCCTGGGAACTGAGAGTGTGTGGCAGAACAGAATCCAAAGATTGGATTGATGTAATATGATAAAGCAGCATTGTGTTCTTGAATGCATCTACCTTTTGAGTCCTACCTACATCATCATTCATATAATTTTGTTTATTGAATAACTTCTATTTAATAAGTAAATGGTTTCATTATTCATTCTTATTTTAAAAGAATGTAATATGTATTTGCAGCATTTTTTCCAAAGCATACATCTAGGGATTCTGTGTATCTACCCTAAACCACCCCAAATCATGCTGCCTTTCACTGGCAGCAATGCGCTAAGACCCGCTGGGTCTGACACCACTTGACAGCCCCACATGTGCAGTGCAAAACGGGCTATGTCTACACTATGGAGACTACACCAGCTTAGCTACATTGGGGTAGCTATGCCAACTTACCCTTGTAGTGTAGACACAACCTATGCTGACAGAAGGGGCTTTTCAGTCAGTGTAGGAACACCACCTCTCTGTAGATACCGTCGTTCATCAACAGAAGCATTCTTCTGTCAACATCGCTGTGTCTACACTAGGGGTTGGGGTCAGCCTAGCTACATCAACCCTTGATGTGGCACTGTGGTGTGGTACAGTGATGTGGTACAGCTGCTCAGTACAATTAGACTTTATAGCCATCCAAAAAATATGCAACTCTGACAGTGACCATGCAAGTCTTATGCACATGCGTAGCTTAGTCCCACGTACGCTATATTAATACTGTAACTAAATCTGTTCAGGAACTGTTTACTGCTTCTGTTCCAAAGAGCTTGTAAATTACTCCATTATCTTGAAATTTGTTTCATCATACTCGCCAGGCAACTATTCCTTAGTGCTCATTGGCCACATCTGAATTTTTAACATTTTCTCCCCTTTTTCTTCCCCCTCCCCCCCAAAAAACCTAAGCATTTTTTGCGGGGAAATGGGAAAACTGTATTTTTTCCAGCTCATCTACTTCAAAATTGCTCAATGGATTTTGTTCAGATTTCATGTTCAGAAGAGTCCATGTTTGGTCCCAAAGTGAAATTTACACAACAAAGGAGATTTTTTTTTATTAAAACTGAGAGGGAATGTGTATGGGGGATTTTAATAGATGGTGTTTTTCCTTGTTTACATATTTATATTGCAAATATGCTAGGTGCTTTATAAACATATACAAGGACATGATCTCTGCCCTGAAGAGCTTTCAAATGTTGAGTTGGAACCTTAACAAAGTTTTACAAGGCAGAGGGTTTGTTTGTTCATTTTTAACTGCAAAATCTGTAACATACCTCTAAATCAGTGGTTTCCAAACTGGGGTTCGAGAACCCCTGGGGGTTCACGAAATGTTACAGGGGGTTCTTGGGGAAAAAATTCCCTAATGGTGGACAGAGCTGTCCCTAGGAACTCTGGGCAGCATGTGGTCAGCAGCCCGGAGCCTCTGGACTTCCAGGAGCTAAGCAGATCAAAGCAAGCGTATCTATCACACTGAGGAGATTTAAACTTCAAGACTCCTTATAAGAAATGGAAAGGGAGGTGCATATTTTTTGCTGTTTTTAAAATGAAATAGGCAGCTAGTATTGTTTTTAAAATTATTATGAAGAACAAGTTTAAGCTTTGTTGTAACATGTGGTGTTGGCCTGGACTGCTCAAGATCTGAATGCTTGTGTAGGAGGAACTCTTTGAGTTGGCTTCTTAAATACCTTCATACTGTTTCACATCTGATACTCCTTGATGAAACATAGGAGCCTTGTCTTATAACAGGCTTATTCAAATTGATACAAGCTATGAAAGTGAGTTCTTGGAAGAGTGCTGCCATTTTAATAATGTAATAAAAATACTGTAATGATAAATAATAATAAATAGTGTGTAATAAGCATATCATAAAAACAAATTTTATATTTCCAAGATCACTGCTTTTATAATTTATACTCAAGTAAAGGAGAAAATCCCTGGAAATATTCATTTTTAGGAGGGGGTTCGCAAGACTTGACATTTTAGTGAAAGGGGTTCACAGGTTGTTAAAGTTTGGGAACCAGTGCTCTAAATTCAAGGTTGCTGCGGTGGGGAAATAGATTGGGTACAAGAACTGATGTGGAAAAAGTCAATGGGTGGATCCCTGCATTCTTCTGCAGGATAATATTGCTTTCTGAGAGTGAATGGAAAAAAATAGGTTATCTTCACCTGATCCAGAAAAAATCTGATTTGTCACTGAGGGGGTTATATTCACATAGCCATGCTGTGTGTATAATCAGTTTGTATCAGTCCCTCTTACAACTAGCTCAGAGCTATAAAGCTATAGATCCCAGTGGAAGTAAGGCTGCAGACTTCCTAAAGAGCGTGCGTGCGTGCCTGCCTGCCTGCCACCTAGGTTTCTATACTGAGGGCTTGTAGCTTTCCATCAGCTATCTAAAACAAGAAATTTTAAATTGAGATATTTAAAATTTTCTTGCCTGGCCTCCACTTTCTCCCCTTACTCTCAAAACCTGGTGGTTTCTTTCTAATTGTTTTAAATTAATTATTTACTTTCTAAATCAGAAAAATAATCTCTCCGTGTTTTTAGATTATTACATATAATTTCCATTCATTTTTGAATAAACTAACCTAAAACAATTGGGCACAACTACTGCTGTAAGCGTTAGACCAGGAGAACACCGTGTCTCCAAGCAGTAATGGAGGAAAGCTTTCTGACATCAACAGGTTCAGGCTAATACATGAGCACTACATCTCGATAGAACTGTAGGACAGATGTAGTCAGTGCTCTGCCAACTGTGCTCCCCCCCCAGCACTTACAATCTCACTCCCTGTCCACTAGCATCTCCAGCTCTGCCTAGATATGCCCCACTAGTTAGAACAGCTAGAAGAGTTATCTAGCCCTAGCCTCTTGTGCTTAATACAAATTATGGGTTCCCCCTGCATGACTATGCTGGAGGGGGGTGGGGGGGAGGCAAACCTGGCACCTATACATCCACTCCACCTAGCATACCAACTCAAGGCCAGACATCATCAGGCCCTAAGAAGATAAGCATAAAAAAGGAGATTTCCAAAGGCATAATTGGCAGTTAGAAAGTCAATAGGAATTAAACACCTAATTGCAGTTTGAGCCTGTGAAAATCTCTTTGAAAGCCCAACTCCCTGCAGGTACATAAAGATGGACATATACAACCTGGGAAACAATAGATGTAGAGTAAAATATTCAGTGCCACCTGCATCCCACTGAAAGTCAATAGGATTCTGGCGCTTTTGACAATTTTACCCATAATAAATTTAACTGAAGTTATTAACTATATATTAGGGTAGTGCCAAGGGGCCAGCCCCCTTGTATCTTACAATCCAAATAGGCCAGACGCCTGGTGGGGGAAGGGGCAGACCACACAAGCAGAGTGACCTGCCATGCAGCAAACAGCAGGTTAGTTCTGTGATTTTTATTTATTTATTTATTGGAGTACATTTAGTTAGAGGGGGATCAGCTAAATGGAAAGCAAAGGGCACTGAAGAGGGGAGGGGGGCTGGGGAGGAGAGGTTGGTGTAGAATGGAGCTAAGGTGAAGACAGAGACTAAGCGGGAGGGGGACAGGATTGGAGCAAACAGCCAATCAGTGCAGAGCAGAGAAAGTTCTGTCAAAATTAGAAAGTTTCTCCGAAAGTTGCCAGGTCCCTTCTTTGGCTGGTTCTGCTCATAGAGCCTCGCATCTCCAGCTGACTCCTCTCTGCAGTTCTTCCCCCCAGGTCCTAGTGCCCCCATAAATCTACTCTACACACAGGTCAGGGTCCAGAGACCTGCATACAACATTTCTCTATTGAGTAACTTCATGCACTGACTTGCAGCTAACCAGAACGAAACTCTTAAACAGGATGTAACATTCAACCCGCACAAACTTAAGACTTGCTGCTATTGTGTGGGCCTCAAGGCTAAAGAAATGATTGCCTGATCTTCCCCAGAGAGATTCACATGGAGAGGGGCTCAGGATGCCTTTCCCCAGACCCTGCAACATGGAGGATATAGGCAATAGGAGGAATAAGCAATTCAGGGGCAGGACTCCAGCACTCTGGGCAGAAAAGAAATATAGCTTTGGGCCTGCATTACTTTTCTATGGCCTTCCCATCTTTTATAGTGAAATCTCCTTTAAGGGGCACCTTGGGAGCAGTCACAGTAAGGAGAGTTCTTGGAAGTGCAGCTGACTTGGAGCCAGAACTGCGGAGTAGGCAGAGAGCTCTCTCTGATTCCTCCCCGCTTCCCCAGCAGATCTGTGCAGCTCCCAGGAGTTTGCAGGTGTTTCTGGGCAGATAGAAAGTGAATGTCAAACTCTCCTCTGTGAGTATCAACAGAAATCAGATGTCAAACACATCAGTAAATGATGCAGACAAAGATGTGACCCTCCTGCTTCAAAGACAGGATTACATACACACACGCTACTTCTTTGTCTCAACAAATCTGGTACTAACAAATGTGCAAACCCGTAATGCCACGTGGTTGGTATATTTTATATGGGAAGGGACTCTGCTTGCCACAGCAAGAGGATTGTGTTCCTAATTCCCCTTTGCCAGAACCCTGGCCGAGATGAAATTAGAAATCAGCAAGACAAGGGTCTACTGCACCCTTTGAAGCTAGGGCAATGCACACCAAACACACAATTACTTAGTGTGAATTTGATGAAAGAAAACTAAATTTAGACTCTGCACCCAGCCAATAAGTCTGACGGTAACCTCATTTTCTAGAAATGATGCCTCTGGCAAGGTCTGTGTGCAGCTCTGGAAGCAAAAGGTTCAAAATCTTCTAAAATTCCCTAATCCTGTTTGTCTGCTACTTCCCCCCGGACAGATGTAAAACTCCAGTGGTTGTTTCAAAGAGCTGCACTCTGCTTGCCAGGAAACAGAAATAATGCAATGTGATGTACAGTTTGTGACCAATCACAACTGAGCAACACAGCTCCTATTTTGAATATCTTACAGAAAACTGACCATAGCCAAGCCAGAGAGTGAAAAAAAATTGTGAGAAGAATGTATTAAAGCAAATCCCAATAATGAAAAAACGTGAAAAAATGGTGACTGCCTCTCAGAGATATGAATCTGTCACTAGCCTGCTTTGTGACCTTGAACAGGTCATATCACCTCTCCGTGTCTGTTTCTCCCCCCAGTCTTTTGGCCTGTCTATTTAGACCAATGGTTCTCAATCTGTGGCCTGTGAGCTGCTTGTGCCCCAATCAGCACACACAGCTGCAGCCCATGTGACATCCTCAGGCCATAAAGGTAGTATTGGATGTGGCCCACATAACACACTATGGGCCACATATATGGCCCACGATGGTAAATAGGTTGAGAATCACTGATTTAGACTGTATGCTCCTTGGGGAATGGAATGTCTCTTACTAAGTATATGTAGAGAACCTTGCACAAGGCAGCCCTGATCTCACTTGGAGCATTGAGGTGCTATTGTAATAGCCGTCACTTAGTCCTTACGGTTAAAATTCTTCCAGTTTACCTCTGAGGTTAATCAATGCAAGTTTAAGAAAGTTTCTAATTTGCATTAATTCTCCCAAGCCCAGCAGTGAAGTTAAATATAGTCTAGTTTTTTTTAAAGTACAAAACACAAGGTACTATATAAGCATACAAAGCAGGCTGACTCTTGAAGCACAGTAAAGAGGAAGCATGCAACTGTTCAAATCAGAATGAAGAAATCCTGCATCCTAATCAAATTTGAGCATATGAATATTTCATAAGTACATTTTATGCAAACCAAATACGATATAAAATATTGTGGCACAGTATTAGGTTATACATTTATTAATCTCTTTAGCGTCTTCATTACAAACTAAATATGCTTTCACTCCACAAGGCAATGGTAATGTGGCACATATTCTCTTTAATCCTGCAAAAGAGATACTAATAAAACTGTATGTAAGTCACATTTTTGGTATTATATTTCCTGGTGCTTTTCTCCACAGATAAGTGGATTCTTTTCTGCTCAGTTTAGTTAAATGTTTAAAACCAATCCTTTTTTTATTACTTGGCTACTGTCAGAAATGTGCTCATTTATGAAGGTTACAATGTGATAGATATAAGGAGGAAGAAGACAAAACGGAGTCTTTTATTTGCTTAAAGGAGGGTGGTTAGGATAGTCATAGAACTGAGGACCAAATTCTGCTTAGCATATGGTCGCTTTTGTTAGAGGTCTCAGCCTATTGTGTACCTCCGATTTTTGGGACTTAAATTCAGCTATCGTAAATTGCATTTGCCTCAACACTTTTTAAAAAAATGCTGTAAATGGATTTAGTTCTTTTATATTTAAAGGGGGGGGAAATAAATCAAAAATCCTGTTAATTATTTTTGTCATGCTGCTGTATATAGAACACCTCAAGATGGTAGCTGCTAGCCATAGCTTTGTAAGATTTCCAGAGGTACCAGCTTGTTTTTCTGTCTCTCTATGGCATATATCCTCTTAATGAGACCAAGCACCTCACATGTGTAGATTCAAGGCTGGTTGCTTGCCTGTGTGTACCATTACAAAGTCTTGTTTTGTCATTTTTTCTTTATGTTTAAGTATTAATATGCACTGTCCCAACAGTGGAATTTTTCCTCCATTATAGTCTTCACAGACACTTCTGACTTTGCTACTTTTATGTGCTCTTTATAGCTCTCTATTTGTTTTTGTTATTACACTTGCTTACACCCAAGTATCAATCTTGTATGTCACCTAAGTGTCATTTGTTCAAATTTTAATTAACCAATATTTTGAGGTTTCAGTCTCCGTTATTGTGCTTAAGAACAGCTCTTCCTCTTCACTTGTGGAATTCATTTTTGCACTTCATCCATGCACTTTCCTGCTTTCTCTGCATAATGGTTGGGTTTATTACAGTTTCTACATATTTGCCCAAATGCTAGCCATTTCCTACACTCATGCTAGTTGCCACATCCCTGGCACTGTTTCCTGCTTTCTATTTTTCTGTCCCTGGCCAATTTAATTTCTGAGAATGTTTCCCTTGCTGGTTTATGTACTCACAGTCATATGCTCTATGGGTTTCTCTAGCACTTTTATTTGTGTTTTGGTTTGTTCTGCTGCTTAGCATAATCACATTGCCTTTTCTAGTGTCAAATCTATCTCCTTCAGTAACTGTTCATGGACATTTTTATTGGTACACTCCAGGACAATCTGGTCTTCAATTAGAAAGTTTTTTTTTTCTATTCAATATTCACAGGACTGACTTTTTAGTATTAAGTCTGTGACAAACTACTCTGTGGTTTCTCCTTCATTCTGTGTTCTCATCCTGAACATATATCTTCCATCAATAACATTTTTTGGGGGGGGAGAGGGGGCAATAATCTTCAAATGTTTTCATTATTTCTACGAAGCTTTCCTGTCTCTCCCCACCACCAGGAGGTGTATAGGTTACACTGGCAGAGCCGAGCTCAGAAAATGACAAGGCAGAGCTGCCAGCGCGTACCTTTCTGTAGTGTTGGAGGATAGCTCCATCCTGGATTTCAGGTGCCAGACTGACAGCAACACCTACCTGTTTGCCTGATACTTGAGCTCCCACCTTCAGATATGTGGTTTAAAAAAAAGAAAAAAGCCTGTTAATAAATTGACTTAAACTTGGATTGACACAGGCTCAGAATTGGGTGGGGCTGGGTACCAACTGGATGGGCCATGGTCCATCCATGTCTACGCCCCTGATTTATACACAACCCTGGTGAAATGGGCTAGCGAAAGGATCTGAGTCCTCACTCCCACCTCCTTTACCCAGATGCCTCCAGGGCTCCCCTTCCACTCTCCTGTGTGGCAGAGTCCTCATAACCCCAGTAGGGCTGGGCCCAGGATTCCCCACTCCCGGGTGCTCTCTCTGCACTGGACGCTTCCCGGACCCACTGATCATTACATATGGTTCAAAGCTAATACAATTTATTGAACAGCAATCAATTAAAAAAATATAAGGAAAAAATGGGAAAGGTTAAAGGAAAACACGTAACCCTGCTCTGTGGCATGGGGACATCACAAACAGTAGTCTCTGGAATGTAAGGACAGTTCACAGTCAGTTCCTCAAATGTCCTGGACCTCCTTCTCAGGCCCTGGCTCTGCTGCAGGGACGCTGCGGGTTGGACACTTGCTCTGGCGGTTGCCACATGCTTTCAGGCTTTAGGTGGCAGGATCCTTCTTCCCAGCGTCGCCCCCGCCCCATCAGGGTTACAATCCCCCTATGAGTCTGTCCTGCCAGGCCTCTTGGCTGGGGGCATCTCCCTGTGCTGGGCCTGCTGCCCAGGATCCCCCCTTGCTCTCCCCAGCTGCTCACCATACCCGGCTCCGGACTGCTCCAGCCTCAGCTCCAGCTCCAGCTCCAGCTCCACTCTGCCTCAGCACTGCTGCTGCTCTGCCTCCAGCTCCCTGGGCTGCTTCTCTGGCCCCTCTGGCTCTGGTTGCTGCAGTTCGCCTCCCAGCACAGATCTGCTCCCTGGGCTGCTTCTGTGGCTCTGCTCCCAGCACTGACCTGCTTTCTGGGATGCTTCTCTGGTTCTCTCTGGCTGGCATAGCTCTGCTCCCCAGCTCAGCTCGGGCTCCTGCTCTCTCCTTAGCTCGGCCCCACTCTGTTCCAGGCAATTCCAGCTCACACTCTAAGATGGGACCCCAGGCCTCCGAGCCTGCCTGCCGTGTCAATCAGGCTGACGTGGAGCATTGGCCTCTCTCCATTGTTCCTGAGGACTGTCCGTCTCAGAGCCCTGATTTCCCTTTGACCCTTCCCCTTACTTTTGGTACTTGGAGCTAGCCAACCAAAACACCCCCACTGAGTTTTACTAAGGGGCCAGCTTACATGTATGTTCCCTTACATGTATGTCACAGGCCACCAACACCACCCAGCACCTGTACGCTAAACCCAACAATTAGATTTAGACAATACAAGCCACAGGAGACTGAACCATTATGTGTCACAGGCAGAGAATAAGAGGGTCTGAGATGTACCAGTGCCCAAGATCCTTGCACTGTCAGGGAAATGATTAAGTGGGACATACCCAGATAATCCTGGCAAGTGACCTGCACCCACACACTGCAGAGGAAGGCAAAACAAAAACTTTTACCCCAAGGTCACTGCTAATCTGACCTGGGGTAAAATTTCTTTCCAACCCCACATATGGGGATCAGTTAGACCCTGAGCATGTGAACAAGAACCACCCATCAAGCACCTGAGAGAAAGAATGCTCAGTACCACAGCAGAGCCCACCCTGCCCAATGTCCGATTGAAAGCTGTGGCCACCCTTGATGTTTCAGAAGAAGGACATTTAAAAAAACCTGCTAGAATACACAGGGGGAGAATCCCTTCCTGACCCCTGCTGGTGGCGGGCTGAAACCCCTGAAGGATGTGCTTTTTAGGAACATAGGACATAAACCAGAAGTGAACCCCAGAGCTGTTGAGCCCTGCCTCCCTACCATTACAAGCTACCCTGTCATGCAATCACACACATGAATTTGTCCAATTCTCTCTCAAAACTAATTGAGTTGTTTGCCACCACAGCTCACTGACTGTGGACCCTGCTGACGTGCACTAAAAATTCACTGGTGCATATTAATGTAGATGTGTTTCAGACAGTACTTTAAGATGTACTATGAGACTTTTAGTCCATGCCAGCAGGGTCTACACAGGCCAGCTAGTGTGTCATGGCCTAGTATGCACTAGAATTTACATCCCTCTAGTGTAGGGTTACCATACGTCCGGATTTTCTCGGACATGTCCGGCTTTTTAGGCCTCAAATCCCCGTCCCGGGGGAAATCCCAAAAAGCCGAACATGTCCGGGAAAATCGGGACATGCGGGGCCGAGGGTGCTGGGCCGGGGGCTGGGCCTGGGGCCGGTGCTGAGCCGGGGGCCGGGGACCGGGCCGGCGGTGCTGGGCCGGGGGCTGGGCCGGCAGTGCTGGGTCTGGGCCGGGGGTGCTCTGCCGGGGGCTGGCCAGGGGCCGGCACCCCAGGGCCCGAGCCGAGCAAGTCTGGAGACGCTGAGGGGACCAGACTGGGGCTCGCCTCCTCCCCCCACCCCACCCCCGCTTACCTCCTGCCTGCTTCAGGCTTCCCGCGAATCAAATGTTCGCGGGAAGCAGGGGAGGGGGCGGAGTTGGGGCAGGGACTGTGGGGAAGGGGTGGAGGTGTGGGCGGGGCTGGGGCCCCGTGGACACTCAAAATATGGTAACCCTACTCTAGTGAGGACTAATGTACTGTGTAATACATATGGAGATATCCTATCTCCTAGAACTGGAAGGGACCTCAAAAGGTCATTGAGTCCAGCTCCCTGCCTTCACCAGCAGGACCAAGTACTGATTTAGCCCCAGATCCCTAAGTGGCCCTCTTAAGGATTGAACTCATAATGCTGGGTTTAGCAGGCCAATGCTCAAACCACTGAGCTATCCCTCCCCGCCCCCCCAAGCCTTCAGTCTTCTTCCAAAACTTTTAGGACACGGAATCAAATTTGTATTGAAAACAAGAATCAAGTAATTGTTTACATTTATTTATACTGTTAACTTTTTCGGCCTTTGAAAATATTTTTCTGTCTTTTATTTTGGGACTGATCCTTTAAACACTGACTCACCTGAATATTCCTTACTTGTGCAAGTAATCCCATCGTAACACGGACTATTTATGTGATGAAGGATTTGCAAGATCAGACTGTATGTATATTCTTTCTATCATTGATTTATCTCTTCCCCTCTTTCCCCCACCCCATGTTTTGAATGAAACTGAAACTTGACATACTTGTCTTTTTCAAAAATACAAACTTCAGTCATGCTAAAACACCCCTGTGCCAGGATATCACTGATGATGATAATATTGCTCTAGGAATAGTTCTTGTTAGTTAACTGCTGCTTCAGAATAATAATAAGAAACAGCACATTGTGCTTATTGGGCAAAAATAGTGGAAGTTGTTTAATTCATTCAATTTCTCCTTTGAGAAATAGTGGATAATAAAGGTAAGGTTTTGTTTTTCCCCACAGGAGTACAGAAATGCCAGCCATGTATCCTACTGTCTTGGAGCAGAATGGTTCAAGGTGACCTCACGTAATATGCTGCTACCTGCTTCTCTGAGCAGAAGAATTGTACATGCCTTGCTAGTGCCTGCTGCCTCCCACCATGTGGGAGAAGTATAGGGAGGAGAAGGGCTTGAGAAGAAAGATAAAAGGAGTTCTCACTGTGTTAAATTGGAGTTCGCCACAGGACAGTTATGAGGAGCTGTTGAAGAGATAGGCAGAGTTTCAGAAGTGAACAGACTTAGAATTTGCTGTTGAAAGGTAGTAAATAGAGATCATATCTAAAAATGTGAGAACAGATGAATAGGAAGCAGATGGAGAAGAAGAGAAACCTGAAGAATAGTGTCTGAGAGTGGGGAGGGAGGGTGAAGGAGACAGCATCACAGAGATGCTGAAGGAGCAGATGGAGTGGCTAGAAGAAAGTCACGAGAGCACACAGTCATAAAAGTCTGAGGAAAGAGAACCCAGAAGAAGAGAATCATTAATTTTGTCAACAGTAGCATACTAAGTCATGGGGGATGAGACTAGAGAAGAAGTGTCAAACTGGTTGAACTATTTGTGGTGAGCAATTTCGTTTACCAATTGTAACTTTTTTGTTCATGACTTATCTGTGAACAGATCATGGTTTTTACAAACCTGTTTGTTATCTGAAATTGCTCAGTGCCTAGTTTGTTCCGAATACCTTTAAGCTGTGAGTTGTCTGTGAGCTATTTTGCAATCAGTACTCAGTAAATTATTTGATGTTCCAATTTAGCTATTAGACATTTGTAACTGGCCACATGGTATTGTTGGGATGGAATGATCTAATACTGATAAACTGCTTCTGCATGAAACAAAATGTAAGTTTACAATTAAATGAATTTAGTTTCTTGTTTAAATAAGTCTCTGATTTGGGTCCAAAATTGACTCTTTGTGAGTGTTGATTCAAGCAAAATTGTGGCTGTATGAATGTTGTTAATAGAGACTAAAATCATTACTCAAAGAGGCTGAATTGAAACTCGGTGTCTGATTCAGTGAACTGTTTGTGAACAAAGTTTTGTGCTCTTCATTCAGCTCTGTTGTTCACATTGGTAAATGCTGCTTCACTGGAAGGCTGGCAGCAAGATTGCATGGGAGTCAAGGGAGAGAGAGAGTTGACATGGTAGATAACAAGATACCAACATTAAATCATAGAGGTAATGGAGCTTTAGTGTAGTCATGAATTATAGTCACTATACAGACATGGTCTTGGAGCAGTTTAGTGATGACTTGCTTTTCGGAAATTATGGCTAAATCTTACTTTCCAGGATTAGAAAAGAAAATACTGATATAAAAAATTAGATGAGTGTTTAAAAATGAATTGATTAAGATAAAACTGATCTCCTTGAGCAGCCTTTATGTACTTTATACCTTTGTGTACTTTATGCCTTTCTAAAACTGCATCTTAGATAAGCCCTAACGATCGGCCTATTTTAGAAGATACTTCCTAGCAGAACCCATGAAACAACATATTCCTTTTTATTTAATCTGATTAGTCTCTAAACTACTCTCTGGAAAAGCAACGTTTCGTTTTTAGTCAGATTAGATTAATGCAATAGATGCCATCAGGCCTGATACTTACTGGCTGGCTTTTTTATGTTGAGTTGATATTCCTATACGTTATTACTCATGGAGAGCATTTACAGGCAGCCAGCTCTTTTTCACTGGAGGAATAAATCTCTCCTCTTTCACGTTGGTGTCAGTAGCCATAATTATGGCAAGTATAATAGGAATCAGTGTGTGGTTTTTTTAACAAACCTATATTCTGTATGATCAGTGGTCTAGATCTTCGGCTGTGCTAAACTGCACAGGACAGTCTAATGCTCATCTTTGCATTCCCCGATCCTGCTGCTGTTCTATGCAAGCCAGTTCTCTTGTGTTGTGTTAGAGCAGCCTGATAGTGGTTCTAATTTATGCGAGGCTGCAGGGGGCTGAAAATGCATCTTAGGATCAGCATAGCTCTGGAGTGTTGATCTATCTTAGTCTGCAAATAGTCTTATCTGAGGATCAACATATTTCTGGAGTTGCATCTCCTTTTCTCCAGCCACACACTGCTATTTTAGGGTTGCCAACCCTCCAGGATTGTCCTGGAATCTCCAGGAATTAAAGATGAATCTTTAAAAGATTGTCATGTGATGAAACATCCAGGAATGTGTCCTACCAAAACTGGAAACCTTATGCTATATTCAGTGACAGCAGGGATGGTTAGTGGCATTAGAACTCAGAGGTCTGCTCTATGCCACTGGAGCATGAGTCTTCCACTACAGTGATTCTGCATGGGTCAGTTATATTAGTGTAACAGCTGGTATATGCTGGTGGTGCCCATTACTTCTGAAAACTAAAGAGATGATTTTTATAGATTTAACATATTCTTTATTTTAAACATTTATTTTTACGCATATTGAAAATGTCTCTGTAATTTAAAACACCTCACGATCCTTTGCAAATGACACACTTACCTCTTGGTTGTGCTGAAATTAACTTGTGCTTTCTCTAATATTCAATATAATTACACTACCTATAATAAATTCCAAACTAATTTGGTTACAATTTAGCATCAGTTAATTTCCACTTCTTATAATATTCCCCATAACTATAATGTATGATATTAAGGGTCTGATTCTCTTCTCTCTTTCTTTAGAAGTGAGATCAAGATCAGGTCCAATGTGCCTCTAGATCCTGGACCAAATTTTGTTCTCAGTTATGCTGATGTAAAACTGGAGTTGCTCCATTGACTGCACTGAATTTGCATAATTGTAAAGTTGTATTTTGGGGGACAGATTTTGGTACCCTTCCTCCTGTTGAGTAGTGCCTTATTCTGCAAAGAGTCTCATAGATGGAGGAAGATACTGTTCATTGTGAGTAAGGGTGGCAGGATATGACCTTTATTAAATAGTCTTAGCTCTTTTTCCTCTCTATCAAATTGATTACTGTGAACCTCTCACACTTATGAGCAGTTATTTGCAGGAGAAGTCTCATTGACTTCATTGACAGTTTTTCTGCACGTAAAATGACTGTGGTTTTCAAAGAAACAATTTAACATGTCCTTAAAACAGGAGTCCCCAAACTATTTACATTGTGCCCCCTCTAATCCTTGTCCATGTTTCCCTCCCCCCACCCTCGAGAGCCATGGTTGGGAGCAGGGCCACGGTTGGGGGCAGAGGCTGGGACTAGAGCCAGGGGCTAAGGCCGTGGCTCCAGCTGAGGATGGGAGCCTGGGGCCGAGGCCAGGTCTGGGGTTGGGAGCGGGGCTGGGTGTGGGAGTGGAGCCATGGCCAGGTCACAGCCGGGGCCATAGCTGGATGTGGAGCTATGACTGGCCTGGGAGCCAGGAGATGAAGTTGGGGCCATAGCTGGGGGCAGAGCCAGGGCTGGAGCAGAGCTGGGGGCAGAGCGAGCCTGGGTGGAACTCCCTCCCTGCCCCCCATAAGCGCTGGCCTGGCCCCGCCACATCTCCCAAAAGTTACTCCGTGCCCCCTACTGGGGCGCTTCCTACAGTTTGGGGACCACTGCCTTAAGACTTGCACAGTCTTCATTCTCTATGAAAAATACACTGTGCACCTCAGGCATGGGGTTAGGCACAAATGCTAACTGATAGCAGTACTTTGCCGTTGGTGGTGATACGGAAGAGAATCCTCTTAAGGGTCAAATTACCTTCAGGAAGCAAGAAGGCCACAGAATTGGTATTAGAGGGGATGCCAAGAGAAAAGATGTAAGTGTGGTTCTAGCTCCAATAAACCTTATAACATTATTGACAATTTGAAATCATTATTAGCCTGAAGTCATTTTCTTTACTCCCAGAGAGCCACAGTTACAGCTTGTAATGGGATGTCATTGTTACAAACAGGCAACAGGAAAAGAATTTTTAAAAAAAATTAGGAATACTTGCTTTAACAATAGCAAGTAGATCCTGACCAAGTGTTCACAGCAGGACCTGAATCATTGCATCTCTTCTCACTTGTGTACCATTAAATCAGTGAAGTAAAATAAAATAACAGTGAGACAATAGGATTCTCATTTTCAGGTGCACCATGATTGATCCAAATGGCTTGGCACCGACACTGATAGAAGCTATTTAGACAGCCTATCAGCATGAGAATGACTGGTATGCTCATAGCTTCCCGAAAGGGAGAGGGGTTACGATTTCAAGATGGAACTAATGAAGGTTCCTGGAACAATGGGCTGACCCTTCCATCCCTCTCAGGACTGACTTTTGAGTTGAGCTAGGCCTAAGAGGTACAGAATATGCTGCGAGGCAGAGTGGGAGGGAAGGGGAGTGCTCCCATGCCCACAAAGTTCTTTTATTAAAGGGTAGATTCATTTCATAATCACTGTATTTTAATATAAATGGAGGTCCTGTCAAAGGCTTTGGTATTGATTTTGTTGCAAACCACTTCATAGGTGTCGATGAAGAAGGTAGAATCTAAGACTGATTATTCTCAGTGCTTCCTGCTGATTCTGACAGTGAACAAAGACAATGCAATCTGATAGGGCATTTCTCATAAGCCTGTGAGCAATTTTACCTGACCTGGGTGAAAAAGAAATAAAATTCCTCCGTGTTTCATCATAATAGTTAATAAACCAGTTTCAAATAGAAGTTGCTCAGGTGCTGTGATGGGAGGGTGGGGTACAGCGTAAGGACCTAAATAGAATAAAATAGAAAAGTCCAATTGAGCTTAACTTGTCCCTGTAAATAACTGCCATAGCCTTTGTTTGTCCACATGCTTTTACATACTTGTGTTTTATAATTCAAAGCAATCTAGGGTAGTGATTCCCAAACTGTGGTCTCTGGCAATCCCCTGGTTCATTATGTTAATTTTAAAGAAGAGCATGGTCGCTCGTAGAAGCAGCTGGAAACCATCAGTAGGAGTCAGCCTAGCTGCACCTAAATCATTGCTACAAGAGCGGGACCGTGGCTGGGAGGGTATGCAGTTGTGAATGGCAGGGAAGGTGGTCCATGACATCTCTCTGTTCAGCTGTGGTCCATAATGTGAAAATGTTTGCCCACTCCTGATCAAAATTATGCTTATGAGATCAGCTTCAGCAAATCTTTACTTAAGCTTCATGACAACTTATCAGGGCTGTGTGAAACTTTCATAGTCAAATAAGAGAGCAGGCAACGCTCTGTTGGCTTTCATTTACAAAGCCCACGCTCCTCACATCTTAGCCCAAGTTCTCTCAAAAGACTTAACCTGCTTTAACTGAGTGTCAGAAGTCATTGACACTGGTTTCAGTGAATGGTTCTGCAAAGTTACTACATTCAGAAATGGTTTAGAGTAAGAATCAGGCAAAACTTAGTGTTTTTTTTTGTCTGTTTACTCATTTTAAGATTTGTTCAATCAAACCAGAAACCCAAAGCGAAATGAAGAAGATGTGAACCCATGAAGAGCCAAACTTAAAACCACATTTTTAACCCACCTGCAGACTTGGACTGCCAGTTTGTCTACAGCTTGCTGCCTGGGCCCGGGCCAGCCCCGCGGGGGGCGAGGAGGGAGCGCCATCCAGTCCCGCTCTACCCCCAGCTCCACTACAGCCCCCAGCTGCGGCTCCCGGCTTCTGACTCTGCTCCTGGCCACGACTCCCAGGCCCACTCCCCTACCCTGGCTGTGACCAGCCCCCATGGGGGGTGGGGAGGGAGCTCCACCCAGCTCTGGCCCCGGCCTCACCCCCAGTAGACACTGCTGCTTCAGCTCCTGGCCCCGACCGTGGCCCGGCTCCCAGCCCGGCCTCAGCCCCGGTCCCGGCTTCCGGGGGTGCAGACAGTAAAACAAGAGCTAAACAATTTAATTAGCTATACTAAATGAAAATCACAAATTCTGTAGATATGGCTGTCTCTCCTCCTTAAAAGAGCCAGAGACGCTGTGCTGCTGTTGCATGAAGTTAGGAAATTCCAGACATGAACGGCATGATACTCATAGCACCTGTCGATGAAGAATCAGGTCAGGATTCTTTGCAGTCAGAAGCAAGGACCTTGGAAAGTGTATCTAATCCACATAAAAGGCCTTTCAGATTTTACTTTCAGTTCTGAACTTTCAGCATTGGTTCTTGCTCCATTAACTAATTGAAAGTTATGTTTCTTTATACTCCTAACTCCTCCATCTGCCCTCAAATGGTTTTCCTCCCAATGTTGTTCCTGTAGTACTCACCTGGTTTGCCTGCACTTATGCTTGGTTCTTGCCTTTGGAGATACTACTTAATGAAGGATGGAAAGATTACTCTGTTTGCAGAAAGTGCTGTAAATTCTGTACAATCATTTTCTTCATAATCTCTCCCTTTCTTTTTTTCCTGGGGGGGCGGGGGACTTTTTGCTGAAATGAAATCTTGGATACTCATTAGGGTTTCCCCTCTTTTTAACTCTATTTCCAGACAGGAGAACATAGCAGCCACCAATTCCTTTCAGAGCCTGCTAATGCCGTTCCTTGAATCCTGTTGCAGAGATGAGCCACTGCTCCCCTGAGGTAGGAAGTGTGTAGCACTCCCAGGCCTGGCAAGTGAGAATGTGAATTTAAGAATGACATCTGGGTCTCTTGGGTGGCAAGATATACCACTATGGTTAGTTAACTAGATCAACCAATTATGTGTGTTTAATTAAAACTTTTAATAGACAATGCTTGTAATAATACTTTCAAGCCATTTAAGTAAGTACTGTAATTATATCAGACTTTTTAGGAAATCTTTCTTGAGCTCAACAAGTACTTCAGTCCCTTTGATAACCTAGCATCCTAATAATACTCAGACTTGACTCAGACAGCTTTTTCAGTAAGCTTGAAATCCTCAGTCATTAAATGATAAGGCTCTGCAATAAGCTTGAATTTTCCCAGTTTTATCCTCTTAGCTCAAATATGTTTGGAAGAAACCGAACTATCCTGATTTTTAAGCCCTTTGATGGCCTTTAATATTGTTTATCCACATTAGAAAATTAGCATTGCCTACACAACTCTCATAGCTTTCCTCACAGTACTCCTATAAACAAGTGCACTGGTTAGCAAATAAAATTTTTGCATGTATGGGTGTTTTGTTTTTGACATCTTATGTAATATACTTTATTACCAGCAAGGAAAGACCGTATTCCTTATTACTAAAGCATACCTGCCAATGACGGGGCCCAACCCTGCAGCCGTCACTCAAATGAGTAATCCCATTTACTTCCACAGGACGACTGCCATGAGTAAGGGTGGCAGGACGGTTGCAGGATCAGGCCATGAATTCTTTTTTACTCTTCCTTCGCTTTCTATAACTGTATACAGTGCATGATGTTGGAATCTCTACTACACCATTGTATTGTGCCCGGTTTTAGCGTTCATAAATCAGTCCCAACTGAAGTGGTGTCTTCTCAGTTACTGACAGGAGTCACACCTCTGAAAAGACAGACTCCAGAGTGTTGGAGAAAGGTACCTTTCTGGCAGATGAACATATTTAAACAATTGTAAGACTTTTAGATATGTTCCATTAAATAATTTGTGCAGAGCAGAAACAGGAGATAAAGAGGAAGGGAGATAATGGGGAAGGGAGAGAAAACACTGGATAGAATGAAATGCAGAAGAGATGAAGGAGAAAGATAGAAAGAAGACAGGAAAAAGGAAGGAAGGGGGATAGGTAGAAGAAAAATATATAAAAGCAAAGAGAAAAGGTATAGAAGAAAATGGTGGAGGACCAGTGAAAAGAAGAGCAGAGGAAATGAAGGGGAAGGCAAAAGGTGATTCAAAAGAGGAGTGAAAAATAGATTATAGAAACCATAGAGAGAGAGAAAAGAAGGAGAATGAAAAGAGAGATGCTTAAAGACGAGAGGGAAGAGAATAGAATGAGAGAGCAAGCAAGAGAGCACTTATCTTCTCAGCTTTATGCTGTGATATCTTCTGCCTCTTTATTTTCTACCCTCTCTACATACTACTTTCTCAGTTTGCCACCCCTTCCCTATTTCCATACCCTCTGCCCTCATTCTTTTTCTCCAAGTATCTTGTTATTTAAGGAAGATGCAAAAATTGAAACCTCTTTGATCTGGAAGTTGGGCCAGTTACCATGTAATATTTTCAGTACTTCGTCTTTGCTATAGAAATACCATGATTTTGTAATCTCTTTCAGGCCAGGCTGAAACTAAAAACACCATATACCAGATCCTCAGTTAAAGTAAATCAGCCACAGATCTATTGCCTTCAGTGGATCTCAGGCCAATATGTTTTTAGTTTTTAATAACATGAACTTTATTGAACCTCAGAAACTGTTTGAGTTATAGTTGGTTCAAGTTTTGAGTAATTTCTTCGTTTTGGAGAAACTAATTTCTCCATCCTAACTGTTAGTACTGTTTTTCTAAAACAACACAGAGACATCCCTATAATCTCACCACATATGATGGTCTGAAAGATAAGTAAGCTGAGTTTTCAATACTGTTTCTTACAGAATTCTTGCATTAAATAACATTATTTAACTAACTCGTAAATGTTTACATTACAGAGGCCAATTCTGGGTAATACATTTAGGACGATCAGAGATGAGAAATCATTGAATAAAAAAGCATTTATATCTTCTGTCTTGGACCAGTGTACATTAAGAGTGCTGGTAAGTCAGCTGAAGTCAAAGGAGAAACACAAGTGTAAAGCTGGAGTCTCTGGGCTAGTCTATACGACCGCGCTATATCGGCACTGTATCTCCTGTCGGCATAATTATTCTACCTAAATGAGAGGTGGAAGCTATGTCGGTGGGCGAGCATTGCCCACTGACATAGCGCAGTGTGGACAGCACTTTAAGTCGATGTAACTTACGTCGCTCAGGAGGGTGGCTTTTACAGATTCCGAGTGACGTAAGTTACATTGACTTAAGTGGTAGTATAGACAAGCTCTCTGAGAAGAGTCAGGCCCCATGTGTACCTCAGACAGCTGGTTGCAGTTTCTCAGTGCACAACAACAAAGGGGAAAACTGATTATTTTTTAAACTTTTCATTTCAGGTTGGAGATTGATTAAATTCCTAATGGATATTGGAAAAGCTGGCACTTTGCCTATAATAATAAAATCATGAAGAAATATAATACTTGTCCTTTTTCCAGCACCCTGAAAAGGACAAAATGTTAATGCATATTTCATTTTTCATGTTACCAATCTAGCACTGTAAAAAAAGTGTTCTAATTAAAATTTGTAGTGTTCTAGACTATGGAAAATTGATCCTATGCACATTTCCTCGGGAAATATAATACTTAAATGCAATAAAGGCTGTTTTTAAGTATGACTACCTGTATGAAGATATAAATTATATACAGTAACATAAGAATGAGCAGGTAAAAAAGAAAAATTGGTGCCTGCATCTGACAAACAAATAAAATACGTTTTATCTAATAAATAAAAATGTATATTATGGCTCTGATTCTCCTTTCACTTGCACTGTTTTTACACCAGTGAAACTCAGTTGTCCTCAGTGGAGTTAGTCCTGATCTTCTTCGGCTATCCCTCGATGCATAGATGATGTCTGCCACGGGCTTCATTGGTGGTTTTTTAAGTGTCTGAGGAGCCCAATTTTCCCACAGAAGTGACAGGTAGTCTTGGAGGAGACATAGTTGTTGGCTGGACTGTTGTGCCCTTTCTTTCCTCCTTTGTTGCTTCTCTGTCTCATGAACATATCTGTTCTCCTCAAAGTGAGCTGTGGCTTGGTGTATGGTGTGGCGCCACTGTATTCTGTTCCGCACCGAGTCCTCCCAGTTTGTTGGGTTGATGCCTCCCTTTTTAACGTGTACTTTCAGTATGTCTTTGAAGCGCTTCCACTGTCCTCCACGAGCCCTTCTTCCCTTACTTACCGAGAGAAGGGTACTTGCTTCGGGAGGCGAGTGTCAGGCATAATGACATAATACACAATGGCCAGCCCAGCAGAGTTGTTGTTTCGTGACCTGCGCTTCTATACTGCTGATGATGGCTGCAGAGAAAACACTGATATTAGTGTGTCAGTCTTCCCAGCTGTTCCTGAGAATCCTCCTGAGGCAGAACTGCTGGAACCGTTCCAGTCGCTTCAGATGTCATCTGCAGGTTACCCAGGTCTCTCACTCATAGAGAAGGGTGGGGATGACAACTGCCTTGCAAACCAAGATCTTGGTGCCTCTTTGCAGATCCCTATCATTGAAGACTCATTTGAGTATTCTTCCAAAGGATGTGCTGGCACAGTAGATCCTGTATTCAATTTTGGTGTCAATACTGGCTGTTTGGGAGAGGTTGCTGCCAGTATGTGGAAAATGATCCACTGATGGTGATTTGTGGAGTATGAAGAGTAGTTTGTGCAAGTGAGGGCTGGTAGAGTACCTTGGTTTTCACGATATTGAGAGAGAAACCCAGGCTGTGATAGGCATCTGCAAAAAGATTTAGGGTACTTAGCAGGTTGGCCTCTGTGTGTGCGAGAATGTTGCAGTCATCTGCATACTGAAGGCCAGTAATGCAATTCTCGTGATCTTAGTTATTGTTTGGAAACATCAGAGATTGAGGAGTTCGCCGTCCATATGATACTCAATCCCAATTCCATCCGGAAGGTGGTGCTGAGTGAGAATCAGGATCATAGCAAGGTAAATGGAGAAGAGTGTTGGAGCAATGACACAGCCGTGCTTGACACCAGTGCGAATGATGAATGGTTTGGTCTCTGAGCCATTGCACAGAATGGTGGCAGTCATCCCATCATGGAGTATTACTCTGTGGCTGTGAAGGTGGATGAGGTCTGCAGCAGGAGGGAGGCCACCGGTTGTCTTGAATCTCCTTGCCACTGGGTCAGGATTTTCCTCCTGTCAAGTCTCATGTGGTCACTGCCTGCACACCAGTTTCCCCACGTTAAAAGATTTCCCGCGCAGGCCTCTGCCAAAGGGCTCACACCCACACACAGCCCTGCAACGACGGACGAGTGGCGGTGAGGACAGGAGCAGTGATCTCTGGGAGTCTTTAGTCGCATATCTGCAGGCAGGCGGCAGCCGTGTGATGGTCGTCTTGTGTTTGGACGAGAGAAGAGCATTTTGCAGCAGCGGCTGTGACTGAGCAGGCCTTTTTAGGATCCCCTCTGTTCACCCCCAACGGGGAGAACAGGTGCCCCAAACGTAGGCTGTCTCACGCTCTTCAGACTGGATGGCCACATCCAGTGGGATCACTCAACTCCGCAGCCGAAACGAGATATATAACAATGAATTTCGCTACCTGGAATGTCCGCACCCTTCTGGACTCTCAGCACAGTGAACGCCCAGAAAGAAGAACTGCCATAATTGCCAGAGAACTGGCAAGACTCAACATTGACATTGCTGCTCTTAGTGAGACCCACCAGGCCGATGAGGGCCAATGAAAAGAGGAGAGAGGTGGCTGCACCTTCTTTTGGAAAGGAAAGCCAGCTGAAGAGAGACACATTCATGGGATTGACTTTGCCATAAAAAAAAATAGTCCTGATATACTTCAGTGTAAATGAAAATAGAATCAGGACCTATAAATAAAATATTACATTTATAATTATTCATTTATTGTGATTTTTAACCGTCTTTTTACAAATGCCGTTAACAGTCATTACTGAATTTATTCAGTTTGTTAGCCACAGAATACATAGGTTCCATAATTTCAGAGACACATTAGCTCTATAATTCCACAAGTAGATAATCCCACAATCATACTTAACAAATCACCTCACCCCCTGTATGTATGTTGAATTTATAATAATATAATATAATATATGGAGATATACCTATCTCATAGAGCTGGAAGGGACCCTGAAAGGTCATTGAGTCCAGCCCCCTGCCTTCACTAGCAGGACCAAGTACTGATTTTGCCCCAGATCCCTAAGTGGCCCCCTCAAGGATTGAACTCACAACCCTGGGTTTAGCAGGCCAATGCTCAAAACACTGAGCTATCCCTCCCCAATTTGAGAGCACACCTTTACAACCCCAGTTGAGAAACAGATATAAGGCCAAATTCTGCCCACAGTAAACCTCATCTGAATGGATGGGTTGCTATACAGTTGCACTGGTGAAACTGTGGGCACATAATCCTGCAACCTGCTGTGCACCCTAAATCTAATCCAGTAAATCCTTAATTTTCCTTCCTCAATTTTTCTGCAGAAAAGTCCTATAAATACCATTTGTATGCAAACTCAGTAAGGATCTCAGGATTTTTTTCACGGTGTTTAGCTTCTTCACCATACAAAAATTAATGGGGAAGGAGATTTTTCCCACATGTATTTTGTCTACATTTTTCTCGGTGGAGGGAAAACGTAGTAACACGACTTTTTGTATGTGATGTTAGCGGTCAAGTCTCTGTAAAAACAGTAGGTTAATATAGTGCCTACTTGTTCTAATCTTGAATCCCAGATTCCTCCTTTTAATCCTCTATTTAGTAACGGTTTCAAGTCACCAGCATGTACTCTTAACCTTACCAGTTAGGAAACTAGCTGACCCTCATGTAGGTATCAATGGGGCCTGGCAAATTCCCATGATCTGGGGGCTACAATAAAGGACGTTGCGGCATGGAGGGGAGGACATGTTGGGACTTTTGGCTAGTGACAGTTCCCACTGATTTCCTCTCTTCTATGCTGGAAACTTCACGTCCACTACAGCTGAGGCTTGGTGCAAAAACTGGATATGAATCTCGAGATGAGGCTGGAAGCTGGAGTGAGATGGAGGGAGCCTGAGGCTTAATACCCATTTGGGTAAGAAGGCCTGTTCTGATGCTCACAGGGTAGAGGAATTGCTAGAGAAGTGGGAAGGACCGACACGGGAGAAAGCAGAAGGGAATAGCAAGTCTCCTTCTGCTTCTGAGGGATGGGGAGAAGATGCTTTAAAAACAAGCATCTTCATCTTCAGAGCCTCAGTCCATTTAGTGAGGATGTGTATTCATCTACTGTGTCCTAAGGGTTAAGTAAAAGGCACTAAAAACTCAATTGATAATTTAAATGAAAAGTTAATTAAGCAAGAAACAAACGAGGGATCTGGCCTTGAGTCAGATCTTATGTTAATTACGTTCATTGTTTTGTTTCTGCTTCAGTCAAGAATTATGTTGTGTATTACAGAAATGCACTTTGAATAGGGAACTTCAGTGATTGTTTTTCAACATTATAAATGGATGAATCTACATGGATTAGACAATTGAATTAGATGAATCATTTTTAATATCCCTGCAAAACTATTTTAATAATCCCATATTGGCAATAAAATACATACAGGGAAAGAGAGAGTTATTAGAGAAATCTCACAGAAATCTTTATGCACCCAGGCATTTCAGACTTAATGTCAACCCTAACGCTTGTGCTAGATTATGATAAACCACCCAAGCTGAGTCCATTATTGCATAAATTATTACCATGATTTTGAACAAACAGAATCTATTTTCTTTTTCTATTACTGTTTCTCCATATTTGTATTAGTTTGATCTGTTTTTTTTCTGGTAAATTTCACCCAATATACTTTGTATAAAATAGGTCTCTTGTGAAAAAAACAATAACCCTAAATAATTATTAGAGTATAATTATGATACCTTGCTAAATCTATGAAGCTGTGATTAAAGAGCTGAAAATATATGTATTAAAATATTTTGTCTTATAATATATCTCTGCATAGGTAGAGAGACTTGCCCTTTGATTTCTTTCCTCTCAAGAAAATGATTTACACTCCATCAGATAGGCTAACGGCTGCAAAGGAATAGCCTACACAACCATCAAAACTTGACAGCTTTGTGCTTACTAAACTAAAATTATGCCAAATTTTCTGCAATATCAAATAAGCACCCTATGGCATTTTTTTTTTTTTAAATTCTGCTTGAACATTGAAAAGTCTGCTTAATCAAAATAAGGCTACCTCCTAAATAAAGATGGAATGCATGGATGATAAAAACATCAGTTTTTATCCAAAAAAAAAAAAAGCAGAGGCCTGAAGCATGTTTCACTCTTTAAATCTTCAAAAATCCGTGAAGACTCAGTCCACCAAAAAAGCCTGACATGAAACTAACAACATGAACAAGAAACAATATGTGTGTGGCGCTTTCAAGGAAACCGTGAATTCATCAGGGACCTGATACAGATGAAAATTATGATTATCAAATAAACATGAGAAAAAAGTAGGAGATTGCAATAGACTAAATAGCTAGGATGCATAAAGAAAAGTATCTCTAGAATGTCAATTAACATCAACATTTATGGCATGAAAATCAGTCTGTGGGAGACTGGATGACTCAAGGGACTGTCAGGTGGACATGGTGCTTTTTGACCTTCTGTATCACCAGGTCAGAACTGACCAGGTTAGTACTGCCTGACCATCATCCTTGTTACCTTCCGATGACCGTTCACTTACATCGATAAAATTAAATGAGGGTGATAAGCCCTAATTTAGTACCTTGTATTACAGATGGGGTTTGATGGCAGTTACAGCAAAAAAGACAAGGCTTGGCCTTAGGGATTGTTCTGTCAGCTACAGTTTGAGTAACATTGCCCCGCCAATGTGGCAGAGCTAATACGACCATTACGTGCATTCTAGGTATTACATTAAAGGACTCCACTCTCCAGAGTCTGTTACTTTTTTATCTTCGTTTTAACAAGAAGTGAAATGAAACATTGGAATCAGGAGGTTCTGAGGCCGCTGGGAATGATAGTTGGAGTCCAAGTGTAAGTACTTTGACTGCTGGACTCCTAAAAATCCTGCTTCTCGAAAGCCATCAGGAGAGCCTGCTTAGTCCATGTTAATTAACTTTACTGTGTGCAGTGTTGTTGTAGCCATGTTGGTCCCAGGATATTAGAGAGACAAGGTGGGTTGGTAATGGCTTTTATTGGACCAACTTCTGTTGGTGTGAGGGAGAGAAACTTTTGAGCTTGCACAGAGCTCTCTCTCTCACCAACAGAAGTTGGATTGATAAAAGTCATAACCCTCATCCACCTTGTCTCTCTAATTGACTCTGCTGTCAATTATATTGAGTAATGGATGGACACCTGATTGATAAAATCTCAACTGCTCTAGTAGCGTAGAAGGAGAAATGTGGTCTTCTGTAAGAGGCTAGGAGTGGGTCCAAACCATTTAGGGCTTCAGAGGTCAAAACTAGCATCTTGAACTGTACTCCGAAGCAGTGCACATTACAGAGCACGGGTTTAATAGCCTCTCTAAGTAAGCAAAAACTTGGATTTAAAAAAAAAGCTTGTGTTCATTGTGTAGAGTTTCCAAGCCTTATTATAACTGAAAACTAGATCTGAAATGCATGTGCCTCAAATCAAAAGGAAACTGAACTGAAAATCAACAAAACAAAATGACAGGAAAGCTAACATAAGAAGACAGCTTAGTAAAAAGAATCTCCTGAAATAAGACAGTGTGAGCACTTTAACATAAGACTAATTCAAATATTCAGACATGCTGTTGGTATGTTATTGCAGAAAAACCTGATCAAATAGAAGTAGAAATAGACAAAGTAAATGCAGGAGTATCAATAAGACCCTCTCAAGTAGTTATTGTGGGTTTAGTATGCAAATCCTTGTTGCTGCTTGTCTAAAAGGTTATAGGGCTTTCCAAAACTGAAAACATAGCCAGATGTTCATTTGGGATAAATTGACTTTGATGGAGCTGCATTGATTTACACCAGCTGAGAATCTTGCCTGCACATCCTATGATGGATTTTTTCTCAAGCACTTTTCTCACTTTATTCTAAATAAAAAGGTATTTGTGCAAATCCCCTGTGTGCTAAATCTAGTAATATATAATTCAGATGCTAAAATGTAGGTGTGAAGCGTAGATATTGGTGTGAGGTGGGAGAGAGAACTACTCTTAGGTTTAGATATGCATCCGACGAAGTGGGTATTCACCCACGAAAGCTCACGCTCCAATACATCTGTTAGTCTATAAGGTGCCACAGGACTCTTTGCTGCTTTTACTTTTAGGTTATGAATGTGATACCAAAAATAATGCCTGCATATATTTCCAATAAAATTATGCACTGAGACTTCAAAAATATTTGAGATGCAAGATGATTCAAGGAAAAAACATAATCTAGTCATGTGTTATTAAAAAGTAATGCAGTAGGGAAGCTGTGCACTTTACGCCTGATTAATCTGTTATACACCATGCTTTCTGTGCACTGTGACTAAGGATGCTTATTTCAACAGTTCCATTTGCATTGGAGAGTGATTAAACCATATTGAGAATGTACATAATTTATACTCATAAACCAATAACAAATGTCCTTTCACTGGAAACACCATATGGGCCAAATGCATCCTTGGTATAACTCCATGACTCTGCTGAGAGTTATACTGTAAATGAAATGTCACCAGTAGTTTAAGGCCAAACTTTTTAAACATGGTAGCCATAAAATTAGGCTCCAAAATCCATATTTAGGCATTGATCCTGCCATTGATAGCTTGCAAGAAGGCTGCTGCCTGTGCCTGTGTACTATCAGTGGGAGGATCAGGGAAAGTGGCCAGATTTTCAAAGGTGCTGAACACCTGCAGTCCCTACAGCTGTCACCAGGTGATCTGCACTTTTGAAAACCAGGCCCCCTTTAAGTGCAAAAACATGGATTTAAGAGTCTAACTTGAAGCCAAATTGTGTGCCTTAGACTCTAACGGTCTGTCAAAATGACCAAACATACAAGGCCAAATCCTGGTCCCATGGAAGACAAAGCCAGAATGTTCTTTGGGTAAAATAAACATCATCAGTTATGCCAGTGTAGAACTGGATTAACTCTATTGACTTTACATAGCATTTCTTCAGAGTTATACTAGGATAATTTAGAGCAGCATTTGGTCCAGCCATGATTCCTTTCCTATTCCCCCAACCCTACCCTCCACCTTGCTTCAACAGGGGAAGTCCTCTGCTACTGGCCCATATCAATACCAGATGCTTCCCCATGCATGCCAGCTCAACTGCATTTAATTAACGGAATTATAATGGGATAGAATCAGTGCAGTGGGGAATGCTTAATGGTCCCTTTGACAGATGGTGATGTGATAGGGCTGGTCTTGCACCAACAATAACATAATGATCATACATGAAAACCCAAACTTGGCCCAAGGACATCTAGTAAAATTCTCTATCAGATCTCTACTGTATGAGAAGTATGATAAATTTAAAAATAATCCATCTTTGGAGATGTCTGAAATTTTCCACATATCTTTTGACCTGCCTTTAGATCTTATTCTCTCTTTCTCTGCCATCTTCATCTTTCTGAGAGGAGCAATGAATGGTTTCTATCCAGCCTGATGGAAACAATATATTTATCTCAAGGCTCCTAATATATTCTTATTATACTTCTGCCATAAAATATCAATTTTTTTGGCTCAGAGCCTAGACTCTCCAGCCCATTTATTAATTTGAATCTCAGAATCTGCAAATCAAATGAGCTGGACTTGTCACCAGGTTTGAGGAATTTTCTTCTAAGTAAGTTAGTCTTGCTAAGAATGTTCTCCATCACAATCTCATTAAGATATCCTCAAGACTTATCTAAAAATAAAAACAAAAAAAATGCAGACTACTCTGAATACAGTGAACTTCTGAACCTGCCTGCAGAGTGGTTGGGTATTCTTTATTGCAAATGCTCCTGTATTAAGTATAGATTTACCTATTTGATTTTATTTCAGGGAGAGTAGCACTGTTAATTACTGTCACCCACTAGCAGCATCAAAAGAGCTAAACAGGATTTCAGGTGCAATAAATATTTCACAAATATCCATTTCTGTCATGTGACCACTTTTGTTATGAAGTGATGTTGTGTTGTTCATGCAGAGATCCAAGTAAGTTGATACTAAGGGTGGGATTTTCAGAAGCACTCGGCACTGACCTAACTCAGCTCTCATTGAAGTCATAGTAAAAGTCACACTGATTTCAACCAGAACAGAGTTAGGCTTACATTGAGCATGTGGGAAAGTGTGGGGTGGGTGCAATTTTCAAATCTGAGATACGAGTTTTTTAGAATAGAACAAAGGATAAAATCAAAGGGAAATAACAAAAGTGTCAGAACTGCAATCACCAGAAAATCAGAAGACCTCGTTTGAAGTGTCTGTTTTAATAGTACTGAAGTGTTGTTTGATTTCTTCTTGCTTATGTTTGACTTGCATAGCAAATGAAAGGCCAGGGTCAGTCAGTTCCTCAGGGGGAGGGGGAAGAGAGGTAGCACAGGGACTGCTCCGTAAGTTTCCCAGACCTGAAGAAGAGCTCTGTTTGAGCTCAAAACTGCTTGTCTTTCTCACCAGAAGAAGTCGGTCCAATAAATGATATTACCACACCCACCTTGCCTCTCAGAAAGATCCATTGTAATTTTGGACTCTCTCTCTCTTTGCCATCATGAAGTTTTCTCGGCATTGTTGGTGTGTTGGGGTATCCTAATGTGGCCCTGATGCCAAGCAGTGGTGATTGTATCACCACCCTTGCTGTGGAGGACTGTGCCACTTTAATTTACAGCGGTACTCCGTAGCCTTTTGGAGTGCCCTAAATCTGGCATCAAAACACTTGGCCAGGGCCCTGCTGTCCACGTCACCCACTTGTTGGGCTGTGGAACAAGGGTTGTGGGTTCCTTGCTTTGTCCTCCCTACTCCCTTCCCCATCCAGACTTTCAGTTGCCAGGGGCCTGACATCTGGGTCTACCTCCAGGGAACAGAGCCCTGTGTGTGTAGCCTGTTGTTCTGCTGTATTTATTTTTCCCTGTCTCCTAGCCCAGCCCACTGCATTGCTGATGTCCGTCCCGCTCCCTCCCCCCTCCCCCCGTTCCCAAGTGGCTGCCTACTTAGCAGAAAAGGAGAACTAATAACAGATGACATCAAGATGGCCGATTGTGTTTAATGCCTATTTTGCTTCAGGGCTTACAGCACTGCAGCAGCATAGCTGTGTCGCTCTAGCTCTTAGTGAAGACACTACCTGTGCTGATGGGAGAGCTTCTCCTGTCAATGTAGGATAATCCAATTCCCGAGAGGCAACGGCTATGGCAACGGGAGAAGCCCTTTTGTTGACATAGTGCTGTCTACACCGGGAGTTTGGTCTGTATAACTGCATCGCTCAGAGGTATGGAAAATCCACACCCCTGAGCGACGTAGTTATACTCACATAAGTTAGTAGTGTAGACCAGGGGTCAGTCTTCTCTAAAAAGGTTAATTATGACCAGGTATTTGACACAATATTAACAACAAGGGAGAAGCAAAACATGCCACAATATGGAAAGAACAGTTTAAAGAATAAATAGATAAGTTAGATGTGTTGAAGTTAGCCAGGCATGATTAATTTCATCCTTAAGGAATTACCTGAAGCAATCTTGGAACCATTAGCAATTATCTTTGAGAATTCATGGCAGACAGGGAGGTCCCAGAGGACTGGAGAATGGAAAAAATAGTATCTAGCTTTAGAAAGGGGAACAAAGAAGACCCAGAGAATTATAAACCAGTCAGCCTAACCTGGATAGCTGGAAAGATACAGGAACAAATTATTAAACAATCAATTTGTAAGCATTCTAAAGGATAATAGGGTTATAAAGTAATAGCTAATTTCCTTTTTTGACAGTGTTACTGGCCTAGTATTTAAGTGGGGAGCAGTAGACTTGATATATCGTTATAGGCTTTTGACACAGGCCCACAAAACATTCTCAAAAGCAAACTAGGGAAATATGGTCTAGATAAAATTACTGTAAGGTGGGTGCAAAAGAGGTTGAATGACAGTACTCAAAGAGAAGTTATTAGTGGTTCTCCATCAAACTGGGAGGACATGGGGTCTTTCCTGGATCTAGTATGATTCAGTATTTGACTTGGATAATGGAGTGGAGAGTATGCTTATAAAATTTGCAGATGATACCAAGCTGAGTGGGGTTGCTAGTACTCTGGAATACAGGATTATAATTCTGAATGACCTTGTCAAATTGGAGAATTGGTCTGAAATCAACCAGGTGAAATTCAATAAAGACAACTACAAAGTACTAAGGAAAATCAAACGCACAACTACAAAATGGGAAATAACTGGCTACGCAGTGATACTCCTGAAAAGGATCGGAGGGTTATAGTGGATCACAAATTGAATATGAGTCGACAACGTGCTGCAGTTGCAAAAAAGGTTTAATACGACACTCCTGCTAATGCACTCCAGAGTAAGACACCAAAGGTAAATTTTCCCACTCTCCTCAGCACTAGTGAGGCCTCAGATGGAGTATTGGGACCAGTTCTTAAAAAGATGTGGACAAGCTGTGAGAGTGCAAAGGAGAGCTACAATAATGATAAATGGTTTAGAAAACCTGACCTATGAGGAAAGGTTTTAAAAAACTGGATAAGTTTAGCCTCGAGAAATGAAGACTGAGGGGGGACCTGATAAGTTTTCCAATTTGTTAAGGGCTGTTATAAAGGGGACAGTGATCAATAGTTCTCCATGTCCACTGAAGGCAGAACAGGAAGTGTAATGGGCATAATCTGCAGCAAGGGAGATTTAAGTTAGATGTTTGGAAAAACTTTATAACTACAAGGATAATTAAGCATTGGAATAGGTTTTCCAGGGAGGTTGTGGAATCTCCATCATTGGAGGTTTTTAAGAAAAGGTTAGATGTGCACCTGGCAAGGATGGTCTAGGTCAGTGATTCTTAAATTGTGGGTCGGGACCCCAAAGTGGGTTACGACCCTGTTTTAATGGGGTCGTTAGGGCTGGTTTAGATTTGCTGAGGCCCAGGGCCAAAGCCCAAGCGCAAACTTCACTGCTCGGGGCCAAAGCCTGAGGGCTTCAGCCCCGGGTGGCAGGCCTCAGATTACAGGCCCCCTGCCTGGAGCTGGAGCCCAGGCGATGGGGCCTGGGCTTTGCCCCCCACCCCAACTGGGATGGCGGGGCTCAGGCGGGCTCAGGCTTTGGTCTCCCCTCTTGAGGTTGTGTATAATTGTTGTTGTCAGAAGGGAGCTGTGATGCAATGAAGTTTGAGAACCCCTGGTCTAGGTTTACTTGGCCCTGCCTCAGCCCAGGGAGCTGAATTAGATGACCCTTCCAGCCCTACATTTCTATAAGTTTCAAAAGATGTGCAGTAATTTAAGCTTGCAGTTGTTTGCACAAATATGTTCTCATGAACATGTTTACCATATTGCAGTCAAAGTACCTATTGTATAAGAAAATGAAGGATGTTGTATGCCCAGTTGCATGAGTTTATGAGAACAGCTGCACATGAAAAATATCATTAAGGATATTTTCCTTGTTTTGTTTTATATCAGTTCAAGGAAATAGAGCCTACGCTTGCTTATCTTCTAGTCTCATTGAAGTAACTGAAACTACTTGTGTGACTAAGGTGAAAAGGTTTTAGCCCCAGGAGGTCGCACCGTTTTGTGCTTCAAACTGTACACTGATTAACGCCTTCTAGTTCATTTTCATCCTACAGTAGCTGTACCCTCATCTGCGCTACATAAACAGCCTCTAAGAGCTCTTTTCTGCTTCACAAAAAAAGGAAAGAAGCTAATGAAAGCCCACTTTTACTGAGGCTAAAGAAAATTACATCCAAAAACAATATTGGGCAATGTAACATGTTATCTAGAAATAATGCATTGTAATATATGAAAAAAATGTTCTTTTTAAACTACTGCTTTATTCATATATGCAATATTCTATGCTAATACATAGGATATTAAGATGAACGTTAATTCTGTTCCAGCTTTAAAAATGTCTGAATAATCAGATACCTATTAAACTGGACCTTTTCTTTTAAGCTCTTTGGCGTAGAGATGTCTCTTGTTGTGTAGCACAATAGGGTCCTTATCCTGGTAGCTATTGTACAACACATTAATAATAAGAAGAACCATATGTTCTTTTTTCTCCATATACTGAGTTCACTAGAGCTGGATGAAAAATTTTCAATGAGAAACCTTTTTCTGTTTAAAATTAGATGTTTTGTCAAAATTGCAACGTTTTACGGAATTGTCTCAGTTTCAATGAAAATGATGTCAAAAAGGTTTTTTGGTGGGGTGAGAGAAACCTCGGAAGATCCAATAGCCTGGTGATTAGGGCACTCACATGGTATGTAGGAGACCTGAGGTCAAGTTAGGAGCCTATCTTTAGCCCCACCTGGCTTTAAAAATGTTGGGTAGTCACTTGTATTATTTATTAAATATCAGACTCAAGATTTTCTGACTCCAATAATGTACGGTTTGAGTTATTTTGTGACAAATAGTTAAAGTAATCCCATTAATTTCAATGAGGATTTTGTCTGACCCTAAGTGCTTCACTATTTGGGGTTGAGTTTTACATATTTGTGGTAAATTGCTTGGCATTTAGACATAGTGAATAGTTAATAAGGTTAAAGCATAAGAAACTTTCCCAGAGCACAGTGCTGTAGCACTATTAATTAGGAATTTGCCAACATGTTGTGTAGCTAATCCAAATGGAACTGACAAGTCAATATTAAAACCTTATCTTAATGGAAGTACTGTATTGTTAAACATGGTATTCTCCTTAGCTAACTAAAGCAATGATTTCCTTCTTTGACAGAGTAACTGATTTGGTGGATAGGGGAAATGCAGTGGATACAATATACCTGGACTTCAGCAAGGCTTTTGACACAGTCCCACATGACTTTCTGATAAGTAAACTGGAGAAATGCGGGCTCGGCGGAACTACCATTAAGTGGATACATAATAGGTTAAACAACCGCAAAAAAAGAGTAACTATTAATGGAATATATCGGATTGGAGGGAGGTCTTAAGTGGGGTTCCACAGGCATCTGTTCTGGGTTTGGTGTTGTTTAACATCTCTACTAATGACCTGGATGTAGGTATGAGGGCATACTGATCAATTTTGCAGATGACACAAAGCTGGAAGGGGGGTTGCCAATACTTAGGAAGATAGAGCTAAAATTCAGAGGTATCCTGATAAAGTGGAGAACTGGACTTTAGACAACAAAATGAAATTCAACAAAGACAAATGTTAGATGCTACATTTAGGGAAGAAAAAACAAATGCAGAAATACAATATGGGGGATAACTGGCTTGGTAGCAGCACTGCTGGGAAGGATCTGAGAGTTGTGGTGAATCACAACCTAAACATGAGTCAGCAATGCGATGCTGTTGCAAAAAAAAGCAAATGCAGTTTTAGGTTGCATTAACAGAGGCATAGCATGCAAGTCATGGAAGATGATAGTATGGCTTTATTCAGCGCTGGTTGGGCGTCAGCTGGAGTACTGTGTCGGGTTTTGATCACCAATGTATAGAATGGATATGAAGGAACTGGAAACGATCCAGATGATCAAAGGGATGGAATGCAAGCAATATGAGCAAAAGCTGAAGGAACTGGGTATGTTTAGTTTGGAAAAGAGGAGACTGATCACCTAGTGATCTGAAAGAGTAAGGTATACTTACTAGCAATGAATGCTGCTTAATGAGAAAGCAGTGCCACTGCTTTAATGGGGATGCCTTCAGGTGATGTTTGGACTCTTTATGTGATTCATTCTCATGATCTGTTTGCTCTTCTAACCTATTATATATTCCCTCCCTAACGGATACATACAGAAAGTGTATTAATTGCTTCAGTATTCTTGTACCTGCTCCTTACTGTTAGTTTTACTTATTCCCCATACCATCTACTGTACATATATTGGGCATCCATGGTGAGGCCCCTGACACTAGGCAGACAGCAGACTCAGTCCAGTAATATAATGTCTCTTCAATTCTCCTGAAGAGCAGCATTACTATTTATTAATATTCTATGTATTGTTAATTGGAAAGTTTCATAAGAGGTCTGATGGCCACTCACAGAAGTGACCTGATTAAGAGGATTCTACTGTGTCACTAAAGTCACTTGTGGCTGTTGTCTGTTTGCAAATACAAACCGGCATCAAGTCAAGTGTATAAGTTATGTTGTCTCCTATACATCGATCATGAATACCTTGTTAAATTAGCCTCAAACCTCAATTGAACATACACCTCTACCTCGATATAACGCTGTCCTCGGGAGCCAAAAAATCTTACCACGTTATAGGTGAAACCGCATTATATTGAACTTGCTTTGATCCATCAGAGTGCACAGCCCCACCTCGCCCCCTCCCCCCCCGAGCACTACTTTACCACGTTATATCTGAATTCGTGTTATATCGGGTCACGTTATATCGGGGTAGAGGTGTATTTTGAAGTTCATAAAAATTTGGTTAACTTTTTTCCCTCCCCTCTAGACTTCCGTATTCTATTGGAATGAAATAGCAGAAGTGCCACAAGGAATGTTATTCTTGTGTTGCTCCCAACCTGACATCTCAAAACAAACCCTGTTTTCATAATTCTACCATAATTTTTCAGCCTCAGTATGTAAGTAGAGTTTACTTAAGCTTTATATAAGCACCTGAGCTACCGGCTGACTGTGTGTCCCAATTCTCTGAAAAAGTTTGAGGTTCACCAATCATTGCGTTCAGTGAGCCAAGTCTGCAGGACTCTACTAGGGTCTAATTAATCCTCATTCAAGCAGACTCCTGTTGAAGGCTAACGGAATTTGCTTAAGTATCTCATGATTTGGAGCTATATCTACAAATCAGATATCTGGTCCTTTCCCATCCAGTTACTGGGACTCTAAGCAGTCAAAGGCTGCAAGTCATTATAGACTTTGCAAGGAAGTAACTTTCAGCTGTGATATATTTTTGATCAGAACTTATTAAATGAGAATCTGGACCTACAACTAGAACTGATCTCCTGGTTAGAAAACTCATCTAGAAACTGGATAGTGTGTCACCAAAATAAATGTGCATGAAGAAAACATAATAGATTCATAGATTTTTATGGCCAGAAGAGAATAAAACAGGCCCTAGAATTTCACCAAGTAATTCCTGCATCAACCAATCATTAATGCATTTCATAATAAACTGTAGTGTTGTCTGAGAGAATAAAATAGGGGAATCTCCCAGTCTCAACTACCTCAAAACTTTATGCTCTAGTACATTTATACCATGCTTTGGAAATACCTTAGAAAGGTATCATTTTAGCTAGATGTGCTTGAGGAAATGTGCAGGAAAACAGGCTGTACAGCAGTACCTGGATCCCTTTTTGTGCTTACTTTGTCAGATTTTCTGGCTGAAGAGTTAATAGATTACAGTACTGACAATTTTCACAATTCTTTTTAATTTTCAGTGTGAGAGACAATTCTGTGCTGGTATATAGCTATATAGTCTTGAAAAATGAGGTCATGTTTTGGCTCACATAATGTGCCTACAGAGAATAACTACTTTTCCAATTAAGACCATGAATCTTTTTAATAAGAAAGAGGAATTCTTTCGTCTTACATTAAACAAACTATAGCTCTTATTAAACCTGGCTGTAATAGTGACTGTAATAAAACTCATAGACCAAGGTTGGCTGGGAACAAGTGTCAGGAAAAATATGTTGTTGTTAAATGACTTTTTTTTCCATTTTGCATTAAGATTAAATGTCTCTGAATTCAGGCCTCATTGCCTGAACAAACAGCTTTCTGTCTTCTCTGAGATCTCAAAATCTACTATCATTGAACAAAGTATTATGGTTGCCCTGTGTTTATTCAGATTTATCACTTGTATTTGTATCATTTCATAAAACTGCTCTACTCAGATTTACGGGGGATTACTTTTTCTGATCTGAAACGTAATAATTTTCTTATGATTAAACTCTGCATTCAGAACTTTTTATTTTTGAAAGATGTAACTTTATTCGGAGTTACCAGATGATTCTATTACAGATAGGCTTACAAATTCTGTTTAACTGACTGTAAAGGAAGTTAGTTCTTGGGAAAATGCTTATTGTTAGTTGTGGTGAATTTGCTTTAGAAGCTGCATATGTCACCAGTAACAGTGTGTTGTGTGTGTCCATCCTACTTTACTAGGTTCTTAAATGACATTTATAACCATTATAGCTGAGTCCCTGAATCTCTTTGACTGAAATAATTTCTTAAGTGCAGAGTTACTGCTTACAGGTTATGCAAGTAAACAAATAAATGGAGTTGTACCAAAACATCGTAGGAGGTATGCTGCTTTTCTTAAAAAGTACAAAGCCATCATATTTTTCTATATTTATACTGAATTTCTGACTGGCTTTCTCTTTGTTTTAGAAAACCTACATTGTTTTGTTAATTTCCATTCTGTGCTTCAAAGTAGTACACATTTTATGTTGATTTTCCAATTGTTTTATTTTGGAAAGAGTTACTTTCAAGGTACATCTAATATTTCCTGTTCTTTGTCCTTTATTATGTTCCTTGTCCAAGCTATATAGATCAATCTAATTTGAATCAAGGGTACTGAGTGGGTGCATGTTGGTGTAAAATTGTTCTTTGTGTTACTGACATTGTTATTCTTGATGGAAACAGAAATGTATTCTTTCTCTTCTACATGTTTGGAAGGATATACAAGAAACTCAGGATATAAAACCATTCTAGGAAAATCAAGTGTTATCTAACCAAAACAAGTGGCTTGATTTTTAAAAGTGCAGGGTATCCAACTGCTACTACTGAAATCAACACTGCTAATAAACTCATTAATTAGAATATTCACAGGAGGTGAATACAATTGCTATTAAACTAGCAAAGGGAATTCCATTTTTTATTTGAGCAAATGTTTATAGAAATGTTTTTTGTTAGCTGCCCAGCTCTGGTTGATGCTACTGTGTACTCACTTAGACTACATATTATTATTACTATTTAGTATTACTACTATTGTATTACCATGCCACTTAGGAGCACTAGACATGGGCCAGGATCCCATTGTGCTAGGGACTGTATAAACAGAACCAAAAACATAGTCCCTAATTATCTCTGTCCTCTTTAAGGCATCAATTCAGCAAAGCACTCAAGGGTCTTAAGGATGAGCTTAACTTTAGACAGGTGCTTAAGTTCCATTCAAGTCAATTAAGTCCTTTACTGAATAGAGATGGGCTGCTGAATCCACGCCTCACAGTGCTGCTCTCATTGTATATCATCATCATCACTCCCATAACCTCATTGGCCGTTGGGGCACCATCGCTGATGAGCAATCAACTAATTGTCTCCACCCCTGACAATTGTGTGTCAGTGCTTGAGTTTCCGCGAAGTCCATTCCTGTCCACTCTTTTATGTTGTCAATCCATCTCTTCTTCTGTCTACCTCTTCTTCTCTTCCCCTGTACTGTCCCTTGGACGATGATCTTGGATAGGCAAGATGATCTTGATACATGGCCGTACCACTTCAGCTTGCACTTCTTCATGGTCATCAGGAGGTCTTCATATGACCCAGCGCATTGGGTGATGATGTTGCGGACCTCTTCATTAGTGACGTGGTCGAAGTAGGAGATGCCCAGGATTTTATGGAAGTATCTCATCTCTACTACCAGTATTTTCCGTTCAAGTTCTGCCATAAGAGTCCATGTCTCGCACGCATACAGAAAAATGGAGATGACCAATGCGTGCAGCAGTTTCAGTATGGATTCCAGGGAGATGTTCTTATTTCTCCACATTTGCTTTAGCTTTGCCACTGCTGCTGCTATTTGCGCAGTTCTTGCCTGAATTTCTGCCTTGGATCCTTCATCAATGATGATTGCCCCCAAATACTTGAACTGTTTCACTGTCTCCAGATCTTGACCATTGACAGTGATATGTGAGCTGATCCCATCACGTTTGTTTGTCATCAGCTTGGTTTTCTCTGCACTGATTTCCATGCCATATTTTGCAGAGGTTTCATCCAATCATTTCACCAGGTCGGCAAGTTCATCTTCGCTGCCTGCCAGGCCGTCAATGTCATCCGCAAACTGAATATTTGAGATTGTTCACCCCCCAATGCTGACTGTGCATATGTGATCTTCTAGGGCATCAGTCATTATGTGCGCCAAGTAGATGTTAAACAGTGTGGGCAAAAGAAGGCCGCCTTGCCGGACTCCAACAGTGGTGCGAAACCACTCTCCTATTGTGCCATTGATGAGAACTGCACTGCTGGCCTTGGCATACAGTTGTTTAAGGTTAGAATAAGCTTACGACCAACATTGTACTTCTTCATGGTTGCCCAGAGAGCTTCATGCCATACTCTGTCAAACGCCTTCTTGAAGTCAATAAATATGTGGTAGATGTCCTGCTGGCATTGCAAGTACTTCTCACATAAAACACGAAGGTTGAAAATCTGTTCTGTGACACTTCTTCCAGCATGAAAGCCAGCCTGTTCTTCAGCAATGATATTCTTTGCTTGTGGTTTCAATCTGTTCAATATGACTTTCAGCATCACTTTGCTGGGATGGCTAATTAAGCGTACGGTCCAGTAATTTTGACACAATTGCAGGTTGCCTTTCTTTGGCAGAGTGACGATTAGTGACTGTGTTCACGTGGAGGGCCACTCACCGGTCTGCCAGATCTTGTTGCAGATCTTGGTGAGCACATCTATTACAATTTCTCCTCCGAATGTCATCAGTTCGGCTGGGATGTTGTCAATACCTGTAGCCTTTCCGTTCTTGAGTGATTTCACAGTTGTCTCCACTTCTTCACGTAGTATTGCAAAGTCATTCTCCTCTGTTGAATCTAAGACACTAGGATCTCCATTTGTCTGGTGGTTGTATAGATCAGAGCAGTAGTGTGTCCATCTATTGATGATGTCCTTTCTTCGGTAAGACTGTTCCCTTCTTTGTCTTGATTGCATTAGCTTTAGTCCATCTTTCCTTTGTGAGATCTCTTACAACCTGGAAGGCTCGTTTGCTATTTTTATTATTGATACACTCTTCAATTTTAGAGCATTGTTTTTCAATCCATATCTCCTTGGCCACCTTCATTCCTTTCTTGATCTTTCTGCCAATTGCTCTGTATTTATAGCTCCCTCAGTGCTGTTCTTGTCTCTCTTAAGTTCTCTTCTGATGTCACACATTTGTAGTATTTCATTTGTGACCCATGGTTTTGTCTTCTTATGATGTTTCCCAAGGATGTCTATTGCTGCCTCATTCATTACAGGGTTGCAATTGTTGGTCATTGGTTCTACGTCTTCCTCTAGAGCAAGCAGTGGGACAAATTTTCCATCGATCATTGCTTTGAATGACTCTGCAATGTTTTGGTCTCTGAGTCTTTCTAAGTCAAACTTAGTTCTGGTGAACTTTGGCCTGATGATTTTCTGTAGCCGCAGCCAAAAATTTAGCATCACAAGGTCGTGATCACTTCCAATATCAGCACCAGGGAAGCTCCTTGTTTTAGCTCTGTTAATCCCAGAACGAAATTGGTTTTGCACCATGATGTAGTCGATCTGGCTGTGATGTAGACCATTAGGTGCATGCCATGTTGATTGTCTGGATGCTTTATGTGCTCCTAATGTGTTTGCAAGAACCAGATTGTTACAGTTGGCAAACTCCAAAAGTCTCAATCCTCTCTCATTGGTTACCACATTATAGAAAGGGCCACAATAATCTCACCGATCTGCCTATGTGTCAGTTCCCCCACTTTAGCATTCCAATCTCATTCCAATCATTGTATATCCTGAGATGAAATAGCTGCCTTTCTTGTCCTGCTCTATATCAGCATACTGTATTTATTTCAAAAAATGAAATAAAAACCACAAATAATCCAGAGTAGATATTATTACATCAAAAATAAACTACATTAAAATAATGTTATTTAGATGGCAAAGTCAAGCAATTGTAAGTTAGGAAATATCAGATGTATGGTTTCTTATGCAGCCTTAATTCTACCCTTTTGTGTGTCCGAGCTGTGCACTGAATGAGGCAGGAGTCCTGTGGAAAGAATAATATGTGATCATGTAATTAGGGACTGTATCATAATACATACACTACACACAAAGGGACAGAATTAAAGTTGCACGGCCAACCATAAACCTCACATTTCCTATCTTTTGAGTGCTTAACTTTGCCCCCTAAATGTTTAATTTTTTATGTAATTTTCTAGGATTTTTAATAAAGGAGAAAGGTGTAAAAAATGTTGCTCTTTGCAAGTGTCACAGTGCACGTATTGTGTATCAGCAGCAGGAGTGGGATCCTGAGTCTGCAGCCCAGCTTGTTACCACTTCAGCTACAGAACTAACTGGTAGTAGAAAAAGGCTGTTTCCCAGATGGGGAATGGACCACTAGGGATGGGTTAGGGTAGGGAGACCTGAGCCCAGCCAGCCTCCTCACTCTTTCCCTATTCCCTGGGAATTGAGGATCTCCAGCTGGATGTGGTGCCCCGAGGGGTGAAGGGGATTTATGGTGGGGAGTTCAGCCTGACTGTCTCCCGTGCACCCAGTAGAAGATGTGGAGGGTGTGGAGAGGGGTGTTCTGCCCAGTGTGATGCCCCCAAAGCAAGGCATGGGCCACTGGAACTGTATGCTGGGTTCAGGGTTGTTGGGGAGCTCAGCCTGGCTGTCTTCTCCCACCCCACCCCACCTCTACAGCTGCTTGGCTGTAGGGAGGGAGGGATAGCTCAGTGGTTTGAGCATTGGCCTGCTAAACCCAGGATTGTGAGTTCAATTCTGGAGGGGGCCATTTAGGGATCTGTGGCAAAATCAGTACATGGTCCTGCTAATGAAGGTAGGGGGCTGGACTCAATGACCTTTCAGGGTCCCTTCCAGTTCTATGAGATAGGTATACCTCCATATATTATTGGGGGGAGGGATAGCTCAGTGGTTTGAGCATTGGCTTGCTAAACTAAGTTCTATGAGATAGGTATATCTCCATCTCTCTCTCTATATATATATATATAGCTCCCTGGCATTCCCAATACAGTTGTGTTACTGCTGATGCTTTGGGGTAGCATCAGCTCAGCCTTAGAACGTACACGTTCAGCTATTATTTTGGCAGGCTGAGGAATGAAGGAGAGAGGGTGGTTTTAACAGTTTATATCCCTGAAAAAGCTGGATGGAATTTCATGGGGCAAAGAAAAGACAGTTCTGTAGTCTGAGGATATTCCCTCTGCTGAATAGCAAAGACCTGTTGCAAACAAAGGATAATGTGAGAGCTTCTCAAAGAAAAAGTTTGAAGACTCTTTTATAATGGAAAGCATTAGGCATTCTAAACATTGGGGTGGCCACTGGCTCCCACTATCTCAAATGTTTGTTTTGCACCCAACCATAACTGTAGAATGGAGTCTCGCATTCATTTCAGTCTGAATACAACAGAAGGGCCTGTCTGCTGCCCACTGCAGAAAAAGACTCGAGTAATAAGGGCCTGATTCTGAGAGATGCTAAGGACCACTGAAGTCAATGGAACTCAGGATGTGCTGCGCTTTGATGGATGTACTCGATGCCTTGAAGGAGGATGTTTGCAAATATTATAAAAAAAAATGTATTGCAAACCTTGAGCAAGTGAGAGCCACTTAGAAAAATGTACAACTGAAAAGTACCATACCAAAAGAGAGTTTTCTCTCACGTGCACACACACGCCGCCTAGTGAGAGATAATAGGAAAGTACACCTGGCTTTTTTGCCAGTTTCAGTGCCACTTCCTTCCAGTGCTTCAGATTTCATGAATACACTTTCCTTTTGACGAAACACATACTTTTAATTAAATCTTTAGACTCATTGCTCTTTTTTTCTTTTTATTCTGCAAGTGGAAAAATTTCATTTACTGTCAGCTACTCTTTTGCTGCCTTTCTAGTTCCAGCCTAGGCATGCTTTACATCAGCAGAGTTAATAGACCCTTTTCCTGTCAATCAAAATTAATTAGTAGCCTTTTCCTTATCAAATATGTTCCATGGACTCTGAAAAATACTTTTCTAAGGCATGCACAAAGGTTCTTTCAGGAAGGTGTTGAGGGATTCTGTTATGTTAGGATGCACAATTTTTAGGGATTTAGAACAGAGCTATAAAGATAACCAGCTGGCATACACTTTTTCAGCCCAAAATAATTTTTAACACCCTTTCAAATTAATTTAGGCTAGGGAAGCAAAAATAGAGCTTAAAGAAATTCATTGGGTTTTCTTTTAACTTTAGATTGTCCATTACAGAATCTGTAAAATAAAATCAACCTAACTTTCCATGTCTCCTATTTTATTTTCTGGGTTTATTTTGTTCGTTTCCATTTTTACCTTTTGTTGTTGGCTCTCTCTAATTTTATTTTAAAACTAGAACTGAGCTTATCAGAGTTAGTAAATTTCAGGGGGAAATTTCCGCACACAATTTTGATTTACCCCCCCTTTTTTTTCAATGACCCCTACTAAGGATTGATTCTTTTAAACAGTACAAATTGAGTTAGTTTTCAAAATATCAGTGAATCCAGCTAGTGTTGTGTGCAGAATCAGAGGGGCTAAAAGTGCTCACTGGGTGCAATAGATGGGGTGGGACTATCCAATAGATAGTCACAGCAAAGCCAAGAGTCATTTATGCAAGTTGTCCCAAAGAAGTGCCAATAAAATTTTATACCCCTGACCCCCAGTCAGGCTCTGATGCTCTTTCTTTCCCTGAGAAAAATTGTCTTTAATTAGGAGTCAGAGTGATGGAGCCATGCTGCTAGGGATTCCACCACCAAGTCCCTGCCCCTGGAACTCCCACTTAGAATTAATCTGTGCTGCCCTGTTCCACAGGTTGGGAGGGAACGATGGTATGGAAAGTCTCTGTGCCTCCATCCCAGTTTGTCCCCTCCATGTCCACTGAGCCCATATCCAGAGGGCCTGCCATATGTTGCTTCGCTGCAAATGTATTTATAGTGAATACCAGTTTTCCCTCAGGAAATAGGTCATACCGAGAGGAGGATACTCTAAAATGTGGGTGACCTCATATGAGACTGACATGAGAGTGAAGAGCTCACCTATCATAGCAAAGATACATACATTCCAAACTCTGTGTACACAGAATTTGGTTCCTAGAGTTTTACATCTTTCAAAGTGTCCCTTGATTTTAAATCCACTCATCGTAGCTGTTGTAAATCCCAGTGTTTAATTCCCATCTGTACTGCTTCAGCCTTCCTTGATAGTTAACAGGAGAAAAGAATGTGAGGGGAAGAAAGTAAAAGAGAAATGAAGTGCCAAAAAAGGCAGAGGACATGGCAGGGCTATCTGACAGTCAGTGAAATCAGCAAAGAGGGTTATATACATAGTTATTTTTAATTTTATTACTAGCAAAGACAGTGCTGCCTTAAAGTTGGTTTTCCTGCTGTTTTCAAACGGGGTCACAGCTAGGTCATTCCAAGGCAGATGACTTTTTCAGTTTTGTTTCCTCACAAAAGAAGTGATTGTTCCTTTCAAATTGTTTGGGTCGTTCAGATACCCTCTCACTGCTGCATTCCACTTCATTTTCTATGCTCTGTCAGAATGCAGCACGGTACCTGTGAAGTGCTGATGTCCAGACAAGCCTCCTAGATTGCTCAGCAACTGACGTGATTTTTGTCCTGTACACTGCGCATTTTAAAAAGTCTAATACTCTACGTACTTTTATATTATTATTTGTATTAGCAAAGCAGCTAGGAATCCTAGAGGATCCTATTGTGCTAGGTGCTGAACAAACAGGATAAAAATGGTTCGTGCCCCAAAGATCTTACAATTTAATCATAAAACAAGAAACAAAGATGGATACAAACAAACAAAGGAGGTCAAGGAAACAATGAGACAACCCCATAGACCAAAATAGCTCTGGCCTGTGCTTAGATATGATCTTACCAATCGAGCTGTATAAAATGTTTTGCAGCAAAATTTAAAACATTCATGAGATGCTGCTCCTTGAGTTGGAGGGATTTTTTTTTTTTTAAAGAGTAGGTAATGTGGCCAGGAGGGCCAGCAGAAGCCATTTGGACTCTGGTTCTTTGAAGCAAAGGTTTTAGTTAAATTGCTCTCTGTGAACTATAAAAATACATTTTTTTGAAAAGAGTCCAGGCTCTGATCCAAGTAATACCAGTGTAGATGGGAGTGAAGCCCATGCAGTTAATTTGATTTACACTGCTATTATGGATATCAGAATAAAGCTCCTTGTCTCAGTGCAGTTTTCCCAATGTTTCCCTCCCAACGCACCAAATTTCTAATTTATTAAACCTTAGCCTGGAGAACCAAGAAATGGGGGATAAGGCAGAGGTGTAGGCTGTCCACAGAGGCCATATTGATGATGCCACATTTTGAGAGCAGGATTTCTTCCATGTGTCAATTCTTGGGAAATGGATGAGTATGCTGCATCCCCCAGGACCCAGGAGTAATAATGAGAAGAAGGATCAGAAAGGTACTGAGGCGTTAATGACCATGAGATAGTTATAATGGGGAGGTGGATATTACATTGTAGGACACAGTTTAGGAATGTAACCAATATAACGGAGTGGAAAGCATTTCATCTGAGTGTGATATGTCAGGACAAAGGCCCCAGCTACCAGGAAGGCAGAGCATTTGCTGTAGCAGCACCATGTGTGCAAGACTGCTACTGCCACAGCCTTTTCTTGATTCCTGTTATCTCCGTGTCATCCCTGTGTGACGCCAGGAGCAGCAGCAAGGGGAGGAATGCATGTGATGGTGTGCGTGCAGGGCCCAGGGTAGAATGATAAGAAGGGCTGGTTGCTTCTCCATAGTTACAGCTGCAGCCAACTTGCATTAGAAGCAATCGCTGTGAGGAGGTGCGTGGAGGCACAACCTCTCCAAAGGTTGCCCAGGCCTCCCTTGTCAGCTCTCTGAGCTAGTAGGTGCTCAGCAGCATTGCCCTGACTGCTTAGCCATTCCACCCCGACAACCTCTCGAACCTCCTATCCCTCCCTACTGCCTAGCATTCTGGCTAATCGCCCGCCCTGAGCCACCAGCTCTGCTCTCATCCCTTTCATGTCACTTATTGGAGGACACACCTCCCTAAACCCAAATGACTTTTTCTCCCCCTACTGCCCACCCAGATTCGATTCCCTCTCCTCCCCTTTCGCAATGGCCGTCCCCAGAATCACCCACATCTCTGCTGCCTCTGCCTGTCATCCCTTCTGTTTATCCTGCTACTGCTGATGTTTCTTGAGGAACACTACTGACCTCTGTGCTTACCTAGCCTAAATTGAATCATACTCACCTCACAGCCATCTTGTTTGACGCCAAGTTGACAAAAGTGCTGGCACTTCCTTTACAGACATTCTCTTTTGCTGATTTGTGAAAGTGCCTGGAAAAGAAAATTCACCACACAACTGTACTCACAATCACAACACACAGGTGGGCTATTTGTCAAACCAGTGACATTATGGGCCTGGTTCTGACCTCAAGTCAGTTGCAAATAGAAGTATCTATCTATGGGTGAGGTTATGACACTTTTACTCTCAGTGAGTAGAACATTACTCCACAAATGATCCCATTTACTTCAGCAGGACCATGTGTGAAGTTAGCTACTATTCAATGTAAATTAAAGATCCTGCAATCTAACCCAATGTGAGTAAAGGGTTGCTGAATTAAGCTCAATTCTTTAATTTAAACATTTACTCCTGATTTATACTGCTTTAATTACTCTTGATCAGTAGCCACCCTTTATCTAGCAGTCACCTCTTTCTTATGCAATAATACCATGCAAACCACAGAGGGAAAATAATTAAATTGAATAGAACCTGCCTTTGTATTAGAAGTCACCCTTGATTTAAATCTTCAGGGGCAAGTAATTGGATTAAACAGAAGCTGCAGCTTCTAAACATTTTATATATTCTATAGGGATGTCTGTTCCCAACAGACCAAGTATGATAGATATTTTTTTAAAGAAAGCTTAAATACGTACATTTTTAAACCTATTAAACCAATAGCTAGGACCGGTAAGAAATTGCCTATCTCATATTAGTTTGCAGACTAGATTGCAAAGATGTTTATACATAACATATAACTATAGCCATAGAGAATATATCACCTCTTAAAGTGAAATGCTTTCAATTTTCATAGCATAATGACCCTATCCGTCTTGAGTGACAAAGAGAAACAAAACCGTAAGTCGGTGACAGGACCACTGTAATGACTGAAAAGAAGATGTGTAACTCACCCTAAAAAGTGATGCATTTTTAATAACTTATCTGTTGACTATGTTTTATGAATGACTGTTGAACATTTGATTTTCTTTACATGTGTTCTTGAATTGCTAGATGCTCTGTGCCTGGTAGAAATCCTACGGAGTGTCAAGTGCTGCTGATTCTTTCTTTAAATAGAGGCATTGCTTTGCAGCACTGTTTGAAATCCGGCCATAGATGAGATTTCCATGTTTAATATATTGCCTCTCTGAGACCATTTGTTAACTACAAGAGTTTACACTATTAAAAAAGAGTGTGTATAAATAATGCAGAGAGCACAGACTCCCTAACCTTGAGGGTCTTGTACGTGCTAAACTAGACATTATCGTTCATATTCTGAGTGAAGATGTAATGCTTTTATATTCCAGGTACGTGTTTATAAATATGAGTTATTACATATTTTATAATTGGATTAAGCACAATAAGGCTGAAAGCACTGAAAGACAGATGCACGCTGTGTTATCTGTGTTATTCTTTCTATCTTTATATTTGTGTAATTCAGTGGTTCAGCGAACATGAGAAAACAATTTTAAACTGGCCTGCTGATATTCTGCAGTCTAGTCATTGGTTCTGCATATATATGATACTTTATAGGCCTGCACAATATTGCAGGATCTGTTACCAATGAGTACAGAGGACTTGATTCCTGGCGCAGCTCTGATTTTATTACAGTAGTGAGCATCCATTGCTGGAAAGTAGAGTGACCCTCACACCCAAGTTGTTATGCTCCAGGGATTTGTGGCCTTGGTGCATATGATCCTTTTGTTAATTCCAAACCAGCACCTAGTGCTTCCTTCAATAACCAACATCTATCCAACACAGGGCAGCTGCAACATAAGTAACACTTAATAGGCAGATTGGAATTTATAAACTACCAAGTAAAAACAACGAGGAGTCCTTGTGGCACCTTAGAGACTAACAAATGTATCTGGGCATAAGCTTTCGTGGGCTAAAACCCACTTCATCAGATGCATGCAATGGAACATACAGTAGGAAGGTATAAATACACAGTTTATGAAAAGATGGGAGTTGCCTTACCAAGTGTGTGTGGGGGTCAGTGCTAACGAGCTAATTCAATGTAAGTTGGAAGTAGGCAATTCTCAACAGTTGACAAGAACTTCCAACTTGCATTGAATTGGCTTGTAAGCACTGACCCTCCACTTGGTAAGGCAGCTCCCATCTTTTCATCTGCTGTGTATTTATACCTCCCTACTCTGTGTTCCACTCCATGCATCTGATGAAGTGGGTTCTAGCCCATGGAAAGCTTATGCCCAAATAAATTTGTTAGTCTCTAAAGTGCCACAAGGACTCCTCGTTGTTTTTGCTGATACAGACTAACACGGCTACCCCTCTGAAAACTACCAAGTAATATCCCACAAGGTGGCACATGTATAGGGTAAGTGATAAAGAACTTGCAATTTGGGAGGTTAAGTAATGCATGCCATAAATTAAATAGTAAATGTCTTAAGCAACCTACAGAAACAGCCCTTACCTGAACGTAATCTGAATCCACAGCACACCCAGTGACAGCTTAGCAGCGGGTGAATTTGCCTTCTTGCTACTGTGTTTTTGCAACCCAGGAAGATCTTCAGCTAGGGCTTCTCTTTGCCATACTGTGGAACAGAATGTCATCAGTCCCTTCAGACGTGAGCAAGGACTGGTTGTGCCAGTGCAAGCATAGTGTGACTTCTCTGTCCAGCTTTTTCTTTTGATGTCTACCATCCAGAAGCTTGTCCTAAAATGGATGCCAAAGAACCATCTCATTGAGCCTGCTTTGCACTACTAGGAGCTCTCTAAGCATATGATGCAGTTCCCAAGAGACCTGCACTCTGATACACACAGATGCCACTTAGAAGTTAAGAAAGAGATTTGGGTGGTATGAAGATGTGTACTGCTTGTTTAAAACCATAGAAGGAAGCCAGGAGGTGGAGCAGAAGCTCTATAATGAAGCAGAGAGAGCAAGAGTGCAGTTTTAAGAATAATACTGTTTTTCTTTTTTCAACAAAGTTCCTTCTTCAATGTTACAAAAAAGTGATTCTTCCTGGGAGTCTTTACCATTGTACCATTGTTCCACTTTGACATAGTGTCAAAGGTTGACTCATTTTGAACTAACATAAATAAGAGGAAAAGAAAATCCTTCCATACGACTTTCAGTTTGATAAAGCCATGGAATGACCTGAGTGGAAGAAGTGCTTCACTATATTTCAAATTGCAATAAAGCTTACCCCAGAGTGGCGAGGTGCATATCAGCTCATTTAATTTACTGAGAGGTCAGTGAGGCTGAAACAACTTACAAATTGTTTTCTCTTTGCTGAGGAAGGGGATTAAAAAATACCTTCTTAAAGAGTCTAATGAGCGTTTCATTCCAAACAGGAATGGAATCCATGAATGGGAGTGCTTTTACCAAAGGGTCCAGATGGCCGGAGATAGTGTGAAGGCCCTCTTTGAACAAACAAGACCGTGTGACTTTGCATTCAGTAAAGAAATCCACATATGAGAGTGTTTGGTAGGTGAGATTTTAAACAAGGAACTCCAAGAAATGGAAGTTGATAGCTGACCAGCTCTGGAACAGCTATCACACCTACTGTAAATGCACATAGTAGAAGAATGATGCAAGAAGTAGCAAAGAAAAATTTCCCAAGAGAAAAAAGGGAAGTGCCATCAAGAAAGCCTCTTAAGAACACTGAGTTCCCTTAGCAGAAATGTGACAAGACAGAACACTGCAGATGAAGGATACCCAGCCAGCGGGAGCATGTGCGGAGAATGTAAGTGTAACCCCCATTTCTTTTTATTATTTCATGGTGGTCAGCCAAAAACACTTACTGCTGTAATTACAGCTGCTGGTTCTACTTGCTCTCAGACAAGGTGGCAGTAAAGAGCCTTGAATGGCTGTGAAGAAGTAGTTGCTATTTCAGCACGCTACAGGGAGTGCGGGAAATTGTTAACCATGCTCAGTAGTTGTTTTGAAGCTGGTGTAGAAGCTTCATTAAGGGCAGACTTTCCTGCATGTACACACGTACCCCCAGAAAGAAGCTGGAAGCTCCTGGCCAATCAGTAGTGAGTTATGTCAGGGATACAAAACTGGCAGCCTTGGTGAGCACTGGTCAGATCCAGCGCAGCCCTACAGGGATAAGCTAGAGCTGCCAGGGGTAACACAGACTGAATCTGTGGGTTGGATCTCAATGCAGTTGCCTGTAATTTTAAAGAAGTCAGTGGGATTGACACTGGGACCGCACCATAAAGGAGCGATCACAGACTGGATGCCAAATGTCTTCAGCAGCTGCACTACATCATTAAACCAAAGACCGTGTGTGAGCCTAACAGCTACAGTCATTGTCAATTTTTCTTTCCTTCTTATTTGAAGTGTTGTTTGTGCCCAATATTGGGGATGCTGAAACAACTGGTTATATAGTACAAGCAAATGTTTTATTTAATTGTCAGTGTAATACCCTGGGTGAGCCTACATTAAAGCAGAAGTCAGAAGCCCCATTGTCAGAAATCCCTGTATTTATTTAGTGCCTAGGCCTGGTGTTATATTCTTCATTTTAAAGGAAAATAAATTTCTAGTTAGGGTACATTGTAACTGCTGTGCTGTAACGGAGGTGTATTTTTTTAGTGTTATTCATAAAAAGGAATTTGAAATGATCAACTGTGTGCGCGCATAACTGTCTTGTGATTAAGGCTACGATTTCATTAGAGGTATTTTTAGTAAAAGTCATGGACAGGTCAGGGGCAATAAAAAAAGTAGTCCTGACCCCTGACCTGTCCATGACTTTTACTAAAAATACCCCTAACTAAATCTTAGGGGTTGGGGGGGAGGATGCTCCTTCAGATGATGCTGCTCCTGGGGAGGACTCCAGGGCCCCACCGCTGCTGCCGCTCCGGGCCGGGGGACAGCACCCTAGGCCCCTGCCACTGTGGCTCCGGGTTGTGGGGGGGCAGAGCACTGGGGCACTGCTGCTGCTGCAGCTTTGGGTGGGGGGGGTAGCACCCTGGCCCCTGCTGCAGCTTTGGGGGGGGGGTAGCACCCTGGCCCCTGATGCTGCTTTGGGTAGGGGGGCGGCGCACTGGGGCATGGCTGCTGCTGCTGCCCTGCTGCTGCCGCCACCCCCACCACCACCGCTGCTGCCACCCCTGCTGCCCCTGCCACTCCTGCCCCTGTTCCTGCCCCGCCGCTGCTGCTCCTCCACCACCCCCGCTGCTGCTCCTCCTGCCACTCCAGGCGGGGAGGGCGACCAGGGGTCCCGCCGCTGCTGCTCCCAGACCGCTGCTCTGGGGAAGCCTGGGACCAACTGCCTGGGGTCACCTGAGCAGCAGCCGGTGCCCAGCTGCTCAGCTGGCCCTGGGGTCAGCCGCACAGGCCGCTGCAGAAGTCACGGAGGTACCAAAAAGTCATGGAATCCATTACCTCCGTGAAAGACTTGCAGCCTTATTCATGATAAAGACTGGTACTGGATTCCTAAGGAGAGAATGAAAGTGAATCTTGTTATAATTTTCACTTTTAGTATTTGGAGGCTTTCTATAGAAAATCTAGCAGTGGATCCCAGCTGTAGTCTCTTGCAAGGATAGGAATTATGTTCTATGCAAAGACTTTGTCAGCTAGAAGAGTCCTGTAGCACAGAATTGATCAGTAAATTGACCGGCCTGCCCTCTACATAAGTTACAGAAGTATGAAGGATATTGAGAGTGTATCAGCTGAAATAAAAATGATGGCCCATACAAGGGTGGGTTGTGCCTATTTCTCCTCCTGTCTCTTGACAGTAATCCCAGACAGGCTTGGCCTGTTAATCTCAAGGTTTAGAGAGCTGTGGTTGACTTAAAGTAGATTCAGGGTAGAGGCAATTGTGATTTGTAAATACACTTTTAAGGAAATGAGCCCTAGCTTTTAGTAGGAGCAGCCCATGTAGGACAGATAAGTTGCAATCCTGTACTATGACAAAAGCAAGGTGTATGGGGCAGATCTAGAGCTGTGCCTGACACAACTTGAAGGTTGTAGAGTGTGGTGTCTTTTAGCCCCTTTTTTCAGCTTTCTGATCCTTGGGGTGCCAGTTCAGTCCTGAGGAGCAGCTTAGGGTATGTCTACATTCCTTATGGTGGCATGTCAAGTACATTCACTGCACTCACCCCCTGGCATGGGTATTAGTAGCAGTGTAGATGGAGAGGCACTATTTAGGCAAGTAAAGCCATGCCAGCACCTTAGAGTATGTCCCCTACATGTCTCTCTACATGCCCAAGCAGTGCCTCCCACCTATTTTTAGCAGTGTAGTGTCCCGCTCTTCACTGCAGTGTATAGCTACATGTAACCTACACGCTGCTGCTAGTGTGGACAAGGCCTTAGAGTAGTCTCAAGGTTGTTCTGAGCTGTTGTAGCCCTCAAGGGGCTGTTCAGTATCTGGGGAATCACTGGACAGCGGCAATACCCCTTTCTCCTAGCCACGCCCTCCTATGATGAGCAGATCATCAACTGGCCAGTCAAGTTGTCTTTTCATCTGTTTTGCACTGCTAGAGCAATACAAAGCCTGTAGAACAGGGGCCAGGATCAGGTCCTTGCTGGCATATGTCACAAGTGAAATGAATGTGGAGGTGTCAATTACATTTTAGTGCCAGTCTACAGCAGTCTTAGCCTTAAACAATAATACAATTAAACAGAGACTGTCTGTCGTGCTATGGATACACCCAAAGCCAGTATTTGCATAGCAGCACTGTTCCTGATCAGAGTGGAGAGCTCTGCAAAAAGGTTGCATTCCACCTGCCTGCCTGCATAATGCCAGGCTCTTGCCAATACTGTCAATTTATCAGTTTGACCAGCATCACATTTACTACATGTAAAATATCTCATAGACTCATAGACTTTAAGGTCAGAAGGGGCCATTATGATCTTCTAGTCTGACCTCCTGCACAACGCAGGCCACAGAATCTCACCCACCCACTCCGGTAACAAACCCCTAACCTATGTCTGAGCTATTGAAGTCCTCAGCTTGTGGTTTAAAGACTTCAAGGTGCAGAGAATCTGTACATATCCAAAGGCACACTATGTGCTGGTTTGCCTGTATTTAATCAAAAGACAGTATTCATTCAGTACTTGATGCTCTTTGTATTTGAATCTTCTTCAATGCAATAAAAGTTTATGTACTCCCCAGACTGATGCTAATCCATAACAAAGCTAGCACACAACTTGCCAATTTGTGCTGCTGATTGCTATCTGTCTGTAACAACCTTTTGTCAATGTTGTCAATGTAGAAATATATATATATATATATATTATAGTTAAACACACATACATACAGTTGGAATAAGAATAAAAAGGGAAAACAGGATGCACCGTCTGGTTCATCTTTTATAAAAGGCTTTTGCAGCTTTCCCCATCTCCGTGCTCCGAGTACAGAAAATATAGTAAGAATAAAAGCAGCTCTCCAGCTTGTGATGCACAGCTGTGGAGCAGCCCTGGGCTTTCAGGGATGACATTTATGGCTGACATCAGGTCTGAGTATTTGCATTGGATTTTAGTGTCAGCATTGGAGGTGGGGCTTAGCAAGGACTCTGTTTTGTGTTTCTGATCTAGCTAAGAGGCAGCTCTGCCTGGAAAGATACTAATTTCCCCCCTTTCTGCTATCCTGCTTGGATCTGACTCCTCCCTCCTGCAGCTCTGAACAGCACAGGCTGAATCAAAGAGCCTCTCATTCTCTACTATGTTTCTCCCTGAACCAGTAGGGCTTGAGCATACCTGACATTCTGCCTTCATTTCAACTGAACTCTCGAGTAAGACACATTGTCTGCTATCTGTCAAAAGTGAATGGTATTTTATTCCTGCAAGAGCCCAATTTAATCATCCTCTTGTACTTGGAAGGATTATAAAGAACCAGCTCAAACCCCAAAGTCTGTTTTAAGGAGGAATTGCTTTTTTGTCTGCATCGTGCGCTCTTTGGTACGTGTTAATGTTTCCTTTGACGGAGCCTGCTTTTTGTGTGTGAGTTATCCTGGGCGTAGAGGACACACACACCTGAATGTGTCCTGATCAAGTGTCAAAAAGGAGAGTCTATGAAAACAAAGAAGAAACTTCTGATGTGGAGCAGTTCCGATTCATCTGACGAAAACTTGCGGAGTCAGTGAGAAGGCAAAATAAAATCCCTAACAACCATGTCGGTAACACCTAGTCATTTCCCACTGAATGGGACAAGCCTCTTTACTGAAAATCATGGCATTATGGATATAACCAATGGACAGAGAACTTTGAATATCTTTCTTTTTTGCTTGACGTTTATAATTACGCTCACTACCCTGCTGGGCAGCATTTATTCACTAGTTTCCTTACTGAAAATTCAAAACAAAACCACACTTTCAATGATTGTGACTTCCTTGTCTGTGGATGATTTGATAAGCGTGGTGCCAGTGACTATCTTTATGCTTATGCAGTGGTCAAGCGAGGCGCTCCCCCAGACTCTGTGCACCACATCAGCGCTGCTTTATTTATTTCAGGGCATTTCTAGCAATCTGAAAGGTACTCTTATAGTTTCTTACAACTTCTACACAATCAACAAAACTGTGATGTGGAGTCAGCGGACCTCCAAACAGCCAGTGAGCATGATATGGGCCATTGTCACTATCTGGATTGTCAGCTTGCTGGTGTGCATTTTGCCTCTCTGTGGTTGGGGCACCTATGTCCCCACCTCTTGGGGTTGCCTCACAGACTGCACCAGTTCCTATGTCCTGTTTTTATTCATTGTCTACTCGCTGTGCTTCTGCCTCCTCACCGTGCTTTCTGTCCCTCTAACTTACCAACTGTTGTGCTCAGATGAGCAACAGCGTCTTTATGTCGATTACCAGGAAATCACCCGAGGCTATTTCACCCCTGGGACGCCCCCAGTCTGTAGCACCGCCCTATCCCTTTCTCCGGAGGACCCTGTGGATAAAACCCTGAAGCATTTCCGAAACGCCTGCCCCAGCTCGGAGATAGTATTCAGGCAAAGCCCAGCTGAGAGCTGTGGGCTGGACTCCCATTGCCCAAACAGTGTGCAGAGCAGGAGCTACACTGTGGAGTTTGCTCAGAAACGATTCTCGCTGATTCTTGCGTTGACAAAAGTCATTCTCTGGCTTCCAACAATGGTAAAAAGTCAGACTTCTTTGCATATTTGTAATGATTTATTTACACAGGGTCTGAGTTTATGTGATATTAATTGAAACAGTCATCCAGCAATTATGAGCAGCATAAATCATATCCATAGAAGTCATTTCAAACAGAGCTGTGTTTGTGTATGTATTTATCTGGCTTTCTTCAGGATTGATACAGTCATACAAAACCAGTGCATTTTAAAAATGAAAAGCCAGATTCATCATTGTTTTTCCAGTTTTATATCAGTGTAACTCCACTGAACCCAGCATAGAGCTAGGCTAATGGTAGGGGTGAATCAGGTTTTGTGTTTCAAGCAGTCTGGCAGGCATTAGGTTGACTCTGAGATCTGTGAGTTTTACTAAGGCAGATTTTTTTTCCTCCGTCCTCACAGTTCTGAGTCACGCCCTTTGCCAGTCATCTCTGGGTAAGAAACTGAAGCTTGTCTGAGAAGTGATGAAGAATGTTTGTATCTTTGTAATTATTGAAGCATTACTACATTTTGATGCAATGTATGGGAAGGATAAATATAACAAAGGATACCTACAAGTGAGTCCTTTGCTGGGCATGTGAACATGTTGGGAATTGTTCAGTGTCATCCTTGTTCTATGGATGTGTATGGAGTCAGCTTCTTTCCATATAGAATGAGAATTCTAATGCGCGTGAAGCCCAATCCTGCCTGGCACTGAGTGCCCTCAAACCCCATTGACTTCGGGAGTGGAGGATGCTCAGCACCTCACCGGATTGGCTCAGTTATCCCTAAGAATTGCTTGGAATCTGAGCTGCTTCTTTGGCAGACCTCAGGCATCAATATTTATCATTTCATTTGCAGCATAAGGCATTCTGAGAAATAGAGAGAGAGGGAGAGGGAGTGTATAAGGACATTTGTCTTCTAGCATCTGTCAAAGTCACAAAGCCTAGCGGGAAATCAATGAAAATCTGTGGCCTCTATTTTTGTCACATTAACAATGTGATGTTTTTGTTATTCCTGGAAATACAGTATGTGACTGAAGTGATTTAATTTCTTAATGTTCTGCCTTTCAGATACAGATGGCTGTCCAGCACATAGTTGGTTTTCAAAGCCTTTCCTTTGAGACATTCAGTTTTCTGCTGACTTTACTAGCTGCCACGGTCACCCCTGTGTTTGTTTTGTCAGAACGCTGGATCCACCTGCCCTGTGGCTGCATCATTAACTGCAGGAGGAATGCATATGCCATTTCTTCCGAAGAAAGGAAAAGTAAGTGCGGGAGGTTGAAGGATGGGATATTGTCTCACGTGATGTTCCATATGGCAACAGACTGTTAGAGTAAATTTTATAGTAGATTGCATAGAAGGTTGTCTGCAACAGTAACAATAAACTGCACTCCTGTAGCATATTTCATATGAGGATCTGAAAGGTTTTCATGGACATTAATTAAATAAGCCTAACAACATACCTATAAGGTGGCTAGAGAGTATTATTATCCCATTTTACAGTCAGGGAAATTGAGGCACAGAGAAGTTAAGTAACTTGTCCAAGACCACACAGCAAGTCATTGTCAAACCTTTTAACAGAAACTATGGGTTCAAACTCACTCCTCCTCTAGCCTCTGGACAATACTCCCTCCCTAGAAAAGCACATCTGCCACAATATGACATGCATTAAGAAAATACATTGACTGTGCTAAACACATTTTAAAGCCAGGCAAAAACACCTCTGAATTCTGAGTGACTTCATGCCCCTGAATAACAGGAATTTTGTCAATGAGAGAAAAGGCCCTTCGGATCTTACTGCTCACACATCCATCATGCAGCCACTGAGAGGCCTTCGGTGTTGACAGGACTTCACAGCCACAGCAATGTGGTGCAATTACTTTCACATATAATAATTATAATCGTTTTCTGTATTAGCCATTCAGCAGTGATCCATAGAAAATTTAAATCAGTAGAAAAATTCTCATTGACATCAATTGGTTTTGGATTAAACTTTTGTTACCTATTTATACCGGTGTAACTCCATTGACTTCAGTGAGTTTACTCCTGATTCTCATGGGAGTAAATGAGAGGAGAACAAGGTTCATGATCTTCAGAAAAGCACCTTTTGGCTCAAGTCATTTGTTCTCTCTGAATTGGATTCTTCTTTCAAATCCAGACCATGAACTTTTAACCACTATCCCAAAGAGAGTGACTGCAGTTTGTCAAGAAAACTATTCATTCCAGATACCGCTTTGCTCTGAATCTAATCTAATACTTACAGAGGAAAACTTATGATGATGGTAAAGAAACAATTATATGATAATGTAAATAGGGCTGTCAAGCAATTAAAAAAATTAATTGTGATTAATTGCACTGTTAAACAATAATAGAATACTATTTATTTAAATATTTTTGGATGTTTTCTACATTTTCAAATATATTGATTTCAGTTACAACACAGAATACAAAGTGTAGTTACCACTTTTTATTTATTTTTGATTACAAGTATTTGCACTGTAAAAAATCTGAAAGGAATAGTATTTTTCAATTCACCTAATACAAGTACTATAGTGCAATCATTTTATCATGAAAGTTGAAATTACAAATATAGAATTATTACAAAAAAAACTGCATTTAAAAATAAAACAATGTAAAATTTTAGAGCCTGCACATGCATTCAGTCCTACTTCTTGTTCAGCCAATCACTCAGACAAACAAGTTTCTTTACATTTGCAGGAGATAATGATGCCTGCTTCTTGTTTACAAGGGCACCTGAAAGTGAGAACAGGCACTCGCATGGCACTGTTGTAGCTGGCGTCGCAGGATATTTACGTGCCAGGTGCACTAAAGATTCATATGTCCCTTCATGCTTCAACCACCAAGAGACATGCATCCATGCTGATGACGGGTTCTGCTTGATAATAAATCAAAGCAGAGTGGACCGACGCATGTTCATTTTCATTATCTGAGTCAGATGCCACCAGCAGAAGGTTGATTTTCTTTTTTGGTGGTTCGGGTTCTGTAGTTTCCGCATCGGAGCGTTGCTCTTTTAAGACTTCTGAAAGCATGCTCCACACCTTGTCCCTCTCACATTTTGGAAGTCACTTCAGATTCTTAAATCTAAATCTCACATTGGTACCTTCTTTGTGTTTTGTCAAATCTGCAGTGAAAGTGTTCTTAAAATGAACAACATGTGCTGGGTCATCATCCAAGACTGCTATATCATGAAATATATGGCAGAATGTGGGTAAAACAGAGCTGGGGACATACAATTCTCGCCCAGGGAGTTCAGTCACAAATTTAATTAACGTATTTTTTTTAAACGAGTGTCAGCAGCATGAAAGCATGTCTTCTGGAATGGTGGCCGAAGCATGAAGGGGCATACAAATGTTTAGCATATCTGGCATGTAAATACTTTGCAATGCTGGCTACAAAAGTGCCATGCAAATGCTTGTTCTCACTTTCTGGTGACATTGTAAATAAGAAGAGGGCAGCATTATCTCCTGTAAATGTAAACGAACTTGTTTGTTTTAGCAATTGGCTGAACAAGAAGTAGGACTGAGTGGACTCGTAGGTTCTAAAGTTTTACATTGTTTTGTTTTTGTGTGCAGTTATCTAAAAATATCTACATTTGTAAGTTCAACTTTCACAACAAAGAGATTGCATGACAGTACTTATATGAGGTGAATTGAAAAATACTATTTCTTTTGTTTATCATTTTTACAATGTAAATATATTCAATCAAAAATAATATACACTTCAATTTCAATTACAAAACAGAATACAGTATATATGAAAATGTAGAAAAACATCCAAAATATTTAATAAATTTCAATTGGTATTCTATCGTTTAACAGTGTGATTAATTGCGATTAATTTTTTTAATCACGATTAATTTTTTGAATTAATCATGTGAGTTAACTGCGATTAATTGACAGCCCTAGTAAATAGAAATGCTTTGTTTTTAGGATGTTCATGCTAAAGGCTATTCTGGATTTTTAATAGAATAATTGTTGAGTTTGTGATTTCACACTTAATACTATCTTTTGAGAAACAGAATCTGTATGCTGAATAAAGACACTATTTTATAAATGGTTCTCTGTACTTTGTATCTTAAAATGTTCTTAGGTAGATTTGATAGGAAGATGCTTTCATGATTTGATAAGAGATATACCTTTAATTACTGTATCTAGTAATATGAACATGGGAATGCAGGGTGAAGAAATGGAGGGAATTTATGGTAGAGGAGAGAAGTAATTAAGGGGATATGTGGCGGTAGAGCACTCTTACCTTAATTCCTGAACAACTATATCATCTAAAATAATTAGCCAGAGTACTGATGTTGGAATATAATTTTACATGTGGAGTATATATATTGTCTCTGTATGAAGGTAAGTTGATTATGGAATTAGTTCATCTACATGATTGTTTTCTAACGTAGAAATGTATTTTTCTTATTTGCCTCTTGGCACTGAAGTACAGTTCTGATTGATTCTCAGAAGCAGAACGTAGGGAGGCTGTGGAATCACTGGAGGTTTTTAAGAACAGGTTATACAAATACCTGTCAGGGATTGTCTAGATAATACTTAGTCCTGTCTCAGTGTGGGGGACCAGACTAGAAAACCTATTGAGGTCCCTTTCAGTCCTACATTTCTATTATTCTAAGTGTATTTTTCTGAAAGCATGCTATGTTATGTTTTTGGGGTTTGGGGAATTTCTCATTAGCTGAAACTGAGATATACTGCAAAATGAGCCATAATTTGCTTCTAGTATAACTTCTATAAGGCTTTGCAAATCCTGTTCTTTAAAAAATGATGGGTGAAACTATTCCTATTTTCTGGCAAACAACCACCTTCAAAACATAGAAATTCTACCATGTTTTGACAAAGGAATAAATAAGCTAATTACCTGAGTGTATATAATGCTATGGTGAGTATTTAATTTTTCATAATAATTCATACATTATGGATACCAAAAAGTCTGCTGTTAAAAGTAACCAACTTGTATTTTAGTTTTAAATTTACAGATAAAATTAGGCGTTTTCTAAAATATATTTTCTAATTGTGTTTCTTGTACGTAACTTTTTTATATTTTAATTATAGAAGCTTTTCTCTTTCTGTTTAGCAAAAAGGAGGGGTTTTGAATTCAACCTATCATTCCAACAAGGTTATGGAATCTACAAGATATCCCATGAAAACCACCACCATGATGACGATGGTGATGATAACTCTATATCATATCACAACCTGATGAACTATGACTGTGAAAACACACAAGAATCTCAGAAAGATAGCAACAAAATCCTTAAATCTGCCAAAATTGAGTTCAGCACCATACCCATAGAGGATAGCTCCATGTTTAAAGATTTCAACAAGGGCAAAAGTATGGAGCCTAAACAAGAACTTGGCAAGGACAAAAGCATGGACTGTCTTCTTTCTGACAAACTAGGAGCCTTTAAAAGAGAGGAGGTCAGAAACTTTGACAAATCAACATTTTTTGAAGCGCAGGAAAGAAGGCTGTCTCACGAGGAGAGCCGTAAACCAGAACTCTCAGATTGGGAGTGGTGCAGGAGCAAATCTGAAAGGACTCCTCGTCAGGTAGAGCATGGTTTTGTTCTTCATTCTTTTTTTCTTCTTTTGAAGAGTTTTAAAGAGTTCTTGTATAAAAGCATCTTAAAATACATTTCTGATTTTGTTGAAAAATTTCCTCCAGCTCAATTATTTGTAATAAAAATACTAAACAGGTTCTAATTCCAAACATTTAAAAACATATATATTTTGGCAACCTCTACTCACTTTCCATCTATTTTCTAATTCTGCTCTTGGAATTGTGTCCCATTTGAACCAGTAGTCATGGATTTTCCTTATGTAAAGTGCTACATGTGTCGAGGTGGTACACTATAATAAAAAGTTCATGTGAAGGGTTTTAAATGTGTTTAAGTTTACATTGTGACACAATAATCCTATTAAACAAAAGATCACATTTTCAAAAGCAGTTTTTAAATGTGTGCCAACACTTTTTCATACCTAAATTTTGGATGGGCAAAAATGTGTAAGCATGAAAAAATGAATATGTAGAAATACTGGAGTGAAGAACATGTGTGCAGAAATGGGTGTGCCTAATTTTAGAAGTTCAAAATACAGTAACTCCTCACTTAAAGTCATCCCAGTTAACATTGTTTCGTTGTTACATTGCTGATCAATTAGGGAACATGCTCTTTTAAAGTTGTGCAATGCTCCTTTCTAACGTTGTTTGGCAGCCGCCTGCTTTGTCCACTGCTTGCGGGAAGAGCAGCCCATTGTAGCTAGCTGGTGAGGGCTTGGAACCAGGGTGGACCGGCAGCCCCCTATCAGTCCCCCTGTCAGCTCCCCGCTCCCCTAAGTTTCCTGTGCAGCAGCTGTCCAGCAGGCTTTCAGTTGCCAGCAGTTCAGTTGTCCCTCCCCCTACTGCCATGTGCTACTCCTACCCTCTGCCTTAGAGCTGCTCCCCAAGACTCCTGCTTGCTGTGCGGGGGGGGAAGATGGGGGCTAATGTCAGGGTGTTCCCCTTCCCCGCTTACCCCATCTTCCATAGCACAGGGGGGGACACACGACAGGGCTCAGGACGGAGGGAGCTGGCAGCACCTGCAGTCTCAGCAAGCTGATTTAAGTACACTGCCTTGTTAATTAGGAGTAGAGTCAGTGTACTTACAGGGGAAATGCGCATCTCTCTCTCACACACACACATGGTGTATGTCTCTGTCTCTGTCTGCGATGCTGTCTCCCCTCCTTCCATTCCTGCTGCCTTGTAGAGTGTTAGAGTTAACCCTTGAGGGCTCAGCCGAATGCTAATTCATCA